>NC_042998.1:70311209-70358709 GCF_006345805.1 Octopus sinensis | reverse complement strand
CTGGATAAAAATGCTGCTACTAAAGACATAAGGCCTGAAATTTCTGGGGAAGGGTAAGTCAATTACATCGACCCCAGTACTTGACTGGTACTTAATTTATCGACCTCGAAAGGACGAAAGGTAAAGTCAACCCTGGCAGAATTTGAAGTCAGAACATGCAAACAGACAAAATGCTGCTATGCCTTTATCCTGGCTTGCTAATGATTCTGCCAGCTTACTGCCTTAATACTACTACTACTACTACTAATAATAATAATAATAATTATAATAATGACGATGATGATCGTAATAATAATGGTTTCAAATTTTGTCACAGGGCCAGCAGTTTTTAAGGAGAATGGGGAAGCCGGTTACATTAATCCCAGTCTTCAACTAGTATTTCTTTTATCAACTCCAAAAAGGATGAAAAGCAAAGTCAACCTCAATGGAATTTAAACCCAGAATGTAGAGAACCAGAAGAAAAGTCACTAACCACTTTGTCCAGCTTGCTAACAATTCTACCAATAGTAGTAGTAGTAGTAATGGTAATGAGCTGGCAGTATTGTTAGCATGCTAGACCAGATATTTTGCAGCATTTCTTGTTTTTACACTCTGAGTTCCAATTCGGTTGAGATCACCTTTGCCATTCATCCTTTTGGAGTCAATAATATAAGCGCTGGGGTTGATGTAATTGGCTAGCTCCCTCCCCCAAACTTTTAGGCCTTGTGCCTATAGTAGAAAGTATTATTATTTTTTCTTCTTTTTCTTTATTTAAAGGAACTTCAAGAACAACAATCTGGAAATGGGAAATTAAGTAAACCAAAACAATTCTATTTGTGGTAGAAAAGCTTGTTAAACTAGGAGTTAAGAATAAACAATAAAATTCCAGGACTCACAGAGGTATTTCCCCCCCTCCACCAAATTGTCACTACACAAACATTGTGTAGTGAATACTCAGTGCAACACCTACATAACACTTGACAGTCGTTGTTTATGGTTGGTAAGTGATAATAATTAATTGAATCTAATAACAAACCTTTGATAAATTATAGTCTAAGAATTGGTGAAAATATTTTTAAAAAACTAATGGTAAAGAGAACCACAGACAAATAACGTCTTCTTTCAACTGCTCTTTGATCACCGGCACCATCTCTGAAACCCCCACCCACTAGGCCAGTATTTGTCCCCACTCTCAACAAGAGAATACATGTGTCTGCCAATCTTTCTGCCACCGTTTTCTCCCTCTGTCTTCCATTCTGTTGTAAATGCAGTGTTGGAAGATATGGGAAGGGCAGGCAGAAAGTTGTATATAGCACTAATAATATGGATGAGAAAATCAGAGAAGTAAAAGAAGGCAATGATGGATCAATTCCACCTGGAAACCTTTAAGAAACATTCCATATAACAACCAAAACAATTAAAAATATAAAATAATCACAAAAACACACAAAAAGGAACATTATCAACAATGTCTTATATATGTATATACAAATAGGAGTTAAAACAAAAGGAAAAAATACTCAACACAAGTTATGAAGATTAAATATTTGTATTAACAGCTTAACTCAGATCTGCATTACTAAAAGTTTGACAAATGCAAAAAGCATTTCTGATCATTCAAACAAGATGATACTGAGTGATGAGGAAACCATGGTTTCTAAGTAAAGTTGATTGTCATTGAGTTAGGAGTAATGCTTATTCTTATTAACCAGTTCAGGTTACACAGAGGAGTCAGAAATTCAATGAGTGGTAGGTACTGTAGCAACCGCCAGGCAGCTACTGGATAGGAGGCAACATTGATAAAAAGATAGTAGTCTCCCTTGCTTTTGCTAGAAGTCCAAGTGGAATTTTAAATTTGTGTAAAATTTATTAGTGTTAACAACTAAGGCTCAAAAATTAGCTAACAGTGAGTTCCATTAATAACATCATTATGAAATTTCAATTTTCTCATAAAGGGAAGGCTAACAACAAGTTGTTGCAATATGTGAAGTTTTTGATACACACAAAGGTGGCATTTTATGTACTTTGGGTGAATGGGTGAATAAAGGATGTACTAGGTTATACTGAGCAGGTATACTGTGAATCACAAGATAACATTCAATGGGTTAACAGTTGCTCAGTAGATCATTGCCCCTCTTGCTCACCCAATACATAAAGCTGCTGTCCTTGTCTCTGTCCCTTAACAAAACTGAACTTTCATACTTCTACCTTCTACAGAGATCTCTAAAGCTAATTTTAAGCTAACAGTTGCTAACATTATTCTATAAATCTTACTGAAATGTTTAATTATATCAGAACTTCTATAAACAAGACCAAAACTGGCAAATAAGAGCCTTATCTAATGATAATCAGAAACCATAGCTGATTCATTACTGAGTCCCATTGAATCTAAATGAGCAGAAGTGATTTTTGTGCCTGTGAGACTATTAGTAATGCGGATCTAAGTCAAACAGTAAAGACAAATGTGTGTGTGTGTGTGTGTGTGTGTGTGTGTGTGTGTGTGGTGTGTGTGTGTGCATATGCATGTGTGTGTATATATATATATAATTATGTACATACTCATGCATATATATCATATATCTCATATACAAGCATATATGAGATCTCAAGCTTTGGAATGAAAAAGAAATGGAAAAGGGATCTAGAAACACTGATTCTCTTCTTCAGAACACTAGCATCTTCAGTAGACAAGTTTCAATATTCTAGTCCCAGCACTCTTCTGTCTCACCATTTCCATAATAATAATAATGATAATAATAATAATAATAATAATAATAATAATAATAATGATGACTTCAAATTTTGGCACAAGACCAGCAATTTTTATAGAGAGGGATTAGTCAATTACATCAACCCCAGTTCTCAAATAGTACTTATTTTTAATTAACCCCAAAACTATGAAAGGCAAAGTTCGCCTCGGTAGTATTTAAGCTCAGCATATAAAGATCTGGGAGAAATGCCACTCAGTATTTTGTGCAACATGCTAATGATTTTACTTGCTCACCACCCCATATAATAAGCCCTCAGATTTAGGTGGGGACAGTTTAGTCAATTAAACTGCCCTCAGTACTTGATAGGTACTTTATGTTATCAACCCAGAAGGATGAAAGGCAAAGTTGACCAAGACGAAATTTGAATTCAAAACATAAGAAGCCAAGATATATGACTCAAGACATTTTGTCCAATGCTCTAATGATTTTGCCAATCCACCATCCTTTTAATAATAATAATAATAATAATGATGATAACAACAATAATAATAATAATGATAATAATAATAATAATAATAATAATCCTTTCTATTCAAGGCACAGTGCCTGAAATTTGGGGGATGGGGCCAGTCGATTTCATCAACCCCAGTGTGTACTTATTTAATTGACTTATTTAATTGACCCCGAAAGGATGAAAGGCAAAGTCAGCCCTGGCGGAATTTGAACTCAGAACGTAGTGGCAGACGAAAGTATACAATATTGTGAGTTTGACAATATCTTCAATCAACAACCTCACGATATTGTATACTGTGCGACATCTATAATAATAATAATAATAATAATAATAATAATAATAATAATAATCCTTTCTATTAAAGATACAGGGCCTGAAATTTGGTGGGAGGGGACTAGTCAATTATACTGACTCCAGTGCTTCACTGGCACTTAATTTATCAACCCTTGAAGCAAAGTGAACCTTGGTGGAATTTGAACTCATAATGTAAGGACGGACAAAATACTGCTAAGCATTTTGCCTGACATGCTAATGATTCTGCCAGCTCACTACCTTAAATAATAATAATAATAATGATAATAATAATAATAATAATGATTTCAAACTTTGGCACAAGGCCAGCAATTTCGGGGGAAAGGATAAATCGATTACATCGACCCCAGTACTCAACTGGTACTTATTTTATCAACCCCAAAATGATGAAAGGCAAAGTCAACCTTGGCGGTATTTGAACTCAGAACATAAAAGATGGATGAAATGATGGTAAGCAGTTTGCCTGGTGTACTAACAGTTCTGCCAGTTCACCACTTTGCATAATAATAATAATAATCCTTTCTACCATAGACACAAGGCCTGGAATTTGGGAGAAGGAGGCCAGTCGATTAGATTGACTCTGAAAGGATGAGAAGCGAAGTTGAATTTGAACTCTGAATGTAGTGGCAGACGAAATACTGCTAAGCATTTCACCCAGCATGCTAACAATTCTGCTAGTTCGCCGCCTTGATAATTATAATAATACTAATAATAGTAATAGTAATAATAATAATAATAATAATAATAATAATAAAGATGATGGTGAAGAGGAGGGGGAAGAGGAGGATGAAGACAAGTGAGCAGAAACATGCATGTGCAGTTAGTATGCATTATGTACGCTAGGGGACATTTCTATCGTATGGGCAACAACCAGGACTGACGAGCCAAGCTAAGGATCTCAGGGACCGATGAAGAGTTTTGTAAGGACAAAAAACACAAGAACAACAACAACAACAACAACAGCAGCAACGTTAACATCAACAATGACAACAACAACAACAACAATAACAATAATAAATTTACTTGTAACTATGCTAGTATTATCAATAATGGGAATGATCAATGTAATGGTGATGGTGGTGGTGGTGGTGGTGGAATTAGCAGTTCTTTCTGCTTTGAACAGGCAGTGCGTCACCTAGCATATTTGGTTGTTTAGAGTCAAATACAGCCAATTGTCTTTGGGTTTTTTTTTTTTTTTTTTTTTTTTTTTTTTTTTAATATACCCAATAAAATGAAAGGCAAAAATGAATATTTGCAGTACTTGAACCTAGAATAACAAGGCTCTGAACCAGTCATTGTATAACTGTTCCCTAGTTCAGAGTTTTATAGCTAGTGATCCAGCCTGTGCTTGATAGTAAGGATGATAAGAATTTAGTTTAACATTAGCAAAAGGCCATCAATTTGAAAGGGAAATTGTAACTCAGTAACTGAATTCATCAACTTCGTTGCATAACTGGTCATTTATCTTCTTATTCATGGAGCGATGAAAAGAAAAGTTGATTGCAGCAGGATATGAACACAAATTACTTCTAAAAGCAGGCCTGCGAATATATTTGATTACATTGATCCCAGTAATTGACCGGTACTTTATTTTATCAACCCCCACCAGAAGGAAGAAAAACAAAAGTCAACTCAAGTGGAATTTGTACTCAGTATGATGATGATGATGATGATGATGATGATGATGCAAATTATGATAATAATAATAATAATAATAATAATAATAATAATAATAATAATAATAATATCGATGATGATATCATAAAGCAACAAGTATAGTTGTAATTTTAGTGCCAATATATGGTGGTGATGGTGATGAAGGTGACGATGATGATGATGACATGGAGGCGAAGGATTGTAATAGTAATAATAATAGTAATAAAAATATCAATAATGATAATAATAATAATAATAATAATGTTCAAAGTGAAAGTCACAAAGATGAGAAAGTATGGAATGAGCAATGTAATCCAAAAGAGATCCGTCAGATTTTCATTGTAGCTAAAGCGTCTGGTTGTCGTGGTTATCTACCCCGAAGAGCTGATGGGGTTGGAGTCCCTGTCAGCAGGTACCGAGGAGACAGCATCCTTTTGTACTTCTGTACGTGGTGTAGCCGATGGTAGATTTGGCCCGGGGTATACGATGTCCATTTAAAGGCTAGGGTAGTGGTGACGATAGTAGTAGTGGTAGTAGTAGTAGAAGTACTAGTAGTTGTAGTAGTAGTAGTGGTAGTGGTAGTAGTGATGATGGTGGTAGTGGTACTAGTAGTAGTGGTGGTGGTTTTATCCCGCGACCCATAATTTTTTGTAATACGTTTTTGTATATATATTTGCCGTCAATATTACGATGTTGTTGTTGGGGCGGACGGGACAGCGCTATTTGGTTTCCATGTGATGATATACCCCTGCAAACAAACAAAAAAAATAACAGGGAGATAGTTGATCATTCTGGTTGTTTATAGGTTTACAGGGAAGGGTGGGATTGGGTGGGGTTGGAAACGACAAGCGTTAGGGGGATTTTTTGAGTAAAGCTGAAATGGCTTTACAGAAAAATGGACCAAACCGGATGAGGGATTAGGGTAGAAGGCGGGAGACAATATAGGGGCCTCAGATGAGAATATTAAGTAATACAAGTGGGCTGGGGGAAAACAATAGGATATTTTTGCTTGTACACTCATAAAACACCCATAGACTACACGCACACTTAACACACAACTGTGCATGCATACACATAAATTCCTACACAGAGATAGTGCACACATGCAGGCACATTCATACACATTTACACACATATTTCCATACAGAGGTACACAATCATATGCACAATACATCAAAGAACACAATACATCAAAATTAAAATTCCACACCACAAGTTGTAGTTTTCTTACCAAACATATTTGAAATAATGCATGTACACTTATACTTAACAAGATCAGGTACACTCAGATGTTGCGCATCCTTCATAGCCATATAAGAACAATATATATAGGAGCAGTAAATAGTAAAGATCTATCTATCTATCTATCTATAGCTGAAAAATCTTCACAAACTGTTACTCAGAGTTTCAAGTTGGTGACAACTGCCTGACAAACGATAACATTAAACTCTTGAGTAACAGTTTGTGAAGATTTCTTTACAGCTTCAATACAATCATGTTACTCTACCCTCAGTATTCGAGTACTATTTTTTCACCCTGTTTTGCATTTATGTGCTTACTAGTGTGTGAGTGTATAAATATATATATATATTTTATATTTGGATTTGGCTTGCAAGATTCTTTATGTAAATTCGTGTGTTGAAGCATATTTCATTGTGCCTGGGGAGAGTCAGTCTCTTTTCGTGCCTTATTATTTAACACATTCACCAGTTCAATTTCCACTCTTTTACTTATTTATTTATTCTTTTTCTATAAATAAGTAAATGAGTGGAGATTGAACTGGCAAGTGTGTTAAATAATAAGGCAGTGAAAAAGAATGACTCTCCCCAGACACAATAAAATATGTATATGTGTGTGTGTGTGTATCATCATCATCATCATTGTTTAACATCCGCTTTCTATGCTGGGTTTGTCAGTTTGACTGCGACCTGGCGAGCCAGATGGTTGCACGTAATAGAGTACAATATAAAGCTCATCCATTTTCAGATTTTCACTTGTGCTATCCAATAGTAGTATTATACGCACATCCACTTTTGCATTTGGGCTTCTGTCATGTGTGAATAGATAACTGTAAAACTTTGGAGTCAACACGAAGGAGTACAGTTGGACATTTATTTTCAATTGCTACAATTGCTTCTATGCAATGTAGTTCTCCAGGCATGCAGGTATTTGATTATGCAACCGTTTCCCTGCATTATGAGATTTAGTTGTGTTTTCTCAAGCAATATGTAAATATTGTCTCCGTAAGTTCAAATTCTTGGCTTCAAGAGCATCCTCTCTGTCTGTCATGACCTGGACTTAGTAGTAGCCACTGAGTTTATCAAGAGCCTGTTGTTGCTGAAGGACCACTGGCAAACTTTTTTATTCAATTACACATACACACACACATATATATAATCATCATTATCATCATCATCCTCATCATTTACTGTCCATTGTCCATGCTGGCATGAGTTGGATGGTTTGACGAGGGCTGGCAAGCTGAGGGGCTGCACCAAACTCCAGTCTGATTTGGTATGGTTTCTATGGCTGGATGCCATTCTTAATGCCAACCACTCCAAAAGTGTAAAGGGTGCTTTTACGTGTCACCAGCATGGGTGCCAGTTGCATGAGACCAGTATCTGCCATGACTACAATTTCACTGGGCTTGGTGGTCCTGCTTCTCAAGCATGGCATATTGTCAAAGGTCTCGGGCATTTCTCATTGCCTCCATAAAGGTACCGGTATGGTTAAGGGTTTCAGTTTGAAGCCACTTGGCTTCAGTTTCAGCCCACACTGCATGATACCAACAGCTCTGGCCCAATCAATGCCTCAGAATCAATTTGCCAAACAAAAGCTGTGTGGAAGCACATAATATGTGCATGTGAATGCCTTTATGTATATTTGTCCCCTTAACAACCAGTGTAGGTTTGTTTGCATTCCATCACTTAGTAGTTTGGTAAAAGAACTAACAGTATACTTAGAATAGCACTGGGGTCAATTTGTTCAAATAAACCCTTCATGGTGGTGTCCCTGTATGGCTGCTGTTCAATGACTGAAACAAGTAAATTAAAAAATGCATTGTTTATCATTTTCATTTTTATATCCAACTTTTCCATTGAGGGGTCAGATTCATTACATCAGTTCCAGTACTTGACTGGTACTTTATTTTATTGATCCAGGAGGGATGGAAAGCAAAACTGACCTTAGTGGGATCTGAACTCAGAGCTGGAACAATTACTGCAAAGCTTGATATCCCAATATCATTAGCATTATCAAAGCCTGATATCCCAATATCATATACAATATAGAGTTTGATGTCATGATAATATTAGTGGTAAGAGATTACTTGATAGATTTAATCTGCTAATCCATTTTAATGCCATCAAGTGGCCTCTGTGTGCCTTTAATGAAGAACATTTAGTTTGCAAACATCTGAGCCATAACTCTGATTTGAGTATACCTTTTTTAGTTGCTCCAGTTTATCGTAGAGCACCACCTTTAGTCGAATAAATCAACTCTAGGACATATTCTTTGTAAGCTTAGTACTTATTCTATCATTCTCTTTTGCTGAATCACTAAGTTACGGGGACGCAAACACACCAGCACCGGTTGTCAATTGTTGGTGGGGGGACAAATACATACATATATACACACACATACAACAGGCTTCTTTCAGATTTCCGGCCACCAAATCCACTCACAAGGCTTTAGTCAGCCCGAGACTATAGTGGAAGACACTTGCCCGAGATGCCACACAGTGGGACTGAACCCAGAACCATGTGGTTGGGAAGCAAGCTTCTTACAACACAGCCATTCCTGTGCTTATATATATATATATATATATATATATACCTATATCTACTTGTTTCAGTCATTAGACTGTGGCCATACTGGGATGCCGCCTTGTAGAATTTTCAGCTGAATGTATCGACCCCAGTACTTACTTTTTATAAGCCTGGTGCTTATTCTATTGATCTTTTTTGCCAAATCACTAAGTTACAGGAACATGAACTCACCAGCACCGGTTGTCAAGCAGTAGTGTGGAGACAAACACAGGCACAAAGACACACACACATAGATATATATATTTACATTGCCCTTTTGCAGATTACCTTGACGACAAATGACAATGAAATCATTGTCATGGTATTGGTAACTTGAATGGACATGTTGAGCAATAGCCCAATGGATTCCAGGGCATACAAAGAGGTTACTGCTTTGATTCTAGAAAAGAGGAACAAACAAGCTTGCTGGAACTCTGAAATGCAAATGACTCGATGATCTGCAATGCCTCGATGATCTCAAGAAAGTAACCAGTCTACCTGATCACCTATCAATCTGGTGAGCACATAGGCCAGATTAACAACATTCTCACCAGAAAAGAGGATAGAAAAGATACTCATGAATGTAGTCTTTCCCAAGTAAAGAATGTAAATCCAACATAGGTTAGAGGCTCATGACGACAAACTTAAATCTCAGAAAGACTCAGAGACACAAACCAATCTGGAAAAGGAAAATATGGGAGCTTAAAGATTCAGCAAACAGAAATATAGAGAGGTTCTTGTTGAAGCATTTGACGAAAAGGAGGAGATAAAAAATGTGTAGCATAGTGAAAAACTGGAATTTCTCACAATGACAACCTACTGAGGAATACAGACCAGATCTGTGGTTCCTGCAGAGTCCTGGCCTGACCAAGAGTGATGTCGTAGTGGAAGAGTGAAGTTGACAGAGCTATAAAAGTGAAAAGACAGGCTTGGGAAATATGGAAAATGCCAGTTAGCTAGGAGAGAGATACTAGGCATCAGGTTTAGATAGCAAGTGGACAGTAAGATGTTTGCCAATGTTCTACAGTGTATGGATCAAAGGCATGAGGTGTTCTGGATTACAAGAGTGTATCAGAGAGAACCAAGATGTTGTAGGTGAGAAACATGTGAAGAGAGACAGTGGTACATTTGCACTTATTGATTCTGAGAACAAAGAAACATGGAATTGTTACTATGAAATGTGAAGAATGCAAAGGAGAAAGAGGATCTTCCCAACATGGATCCAACAGAAAGATCAACTATCTTTGTTGACAGCAGTATGCTATATAAAGCAACTAAGGACATGATGACAGAGAAAGCCCTTGGTCAATTAGGAATTGCCATTGAGATGCTTAAAATATCTGGAAGAGTAGGCTACAGCCTAGTCACCCATATAATCAATCATGTTATACAGGAAGGTGTTACACCCAATGACTAGCATAGCAGCAATCATCATAAACTGTTGCAAGGATAAAGAAATGCCTTAGACAGAAGTAATTATAGAGTTATCAAATTGCTGGACCAGGCTGAGAAAGTTACAGAGAGTTTTAGCCCAATTAATTAAGAAGATAATTAATTTAGATGAGAAAATGTCTGGTTTTATGCCAAGAAGTACTACTAACATGCACTTTCTAGTAAGACAACTGTGGGAGAAGTGTTTAATTAAAAGTAAGCCTATGTACCTGGATTTTATTGTGTGGAGAAAACCTTCAACAGGGCCCCTCACTCTACGATCAGGTGTTTTCTGAGAGGGCTAGAGGTAATCAAATAAGCTACACAAACCATATACAGGAGCACTGTCAATGAGGTAAGAGTTAGCAATGTGAATAGTAACAAATTTAGTGTACAGATAGGAGTTCACCAGGGATCGATTCTTAGTCCCCTCCTATTCATTGTACTTCCCCAGACCATAACAGAAGATTTCAAGACTAGTTGCCTTTGGGAACTAATATATGCTGCTAACCTCAGTCTTATAATGGAATCAGTTACAGAACTAGAAAAGAAATTCCAGGTGTAGAAGCAAAGTTTGGAATCAAAGGTCCTTAAAATCAACTTAGCAAAATCCCAAGTTCTCGAAAGCAGGAAAACAGATAGGATTCTAATCCCTTCAAGAATATGGTCCTGCTTGATATGTAAGGAAGATACAATATGTAGGGAAATTCCATACAATGTACCCAATGCAAATTATGGACATGCAAGAGGTGCAGTGGAATCACAGGAAGATTAAGAGAGAAAGCAGACTTTGTATGTGCCACAGCAATAAATACTAGGTATATATAGCAAATAGATTCTCTCAAATACCCAGGACATTCCTTAGAGATAGCAGATACTTTCTGTTACCAATTGGCAGTGGAGGAGGTTCCAGAGGTACAGATGATAGAATAAAAATAAAATGGAAAACGTTCAGGGAGTTATTACTTTTGTTAGAAGCAAAAAGTATCTCCCTTGGAGTGAAAGGCAAATCGTACAATGCTTGTGTATGAAATACAATGCTAAATACAGCAAGACATGGGCCCCAAATGCAGAGGACATACAAAGACAAGAAAGAAATGAAGCTAGTATGTTCTGATGGATGAGGGATGATGGATATGCATGTACAACAAAATGCAAATTTATCAAAAGAAAAATTAGGATTAAGAGGAATCAGATGTAGTGTGCAAGAAAGAAGGCTGTACTAGCATGGTCATTGCAATGCTTATGGGTGATGATAATTGTATAAAGAAGTCTCAATCATTAAGTGTGGATGGAACTAGTAGAAGAGAGAAGACATGGGAAAAAGTTGTGAAGTCTGATCTCAAGACATTGAATCTCACTGTGAAGATGAAGAATGACCAAGATGATTGCATTTCGCTATGCTCAATAAGACCCATCTGTCAAGACCAAAGTGAAGTTTTAAAAGCATTTGGCCTACATCTATAGTCTCACTGGGTCATACTCCTACACTTGATATGTCCATGTCATTTTCCCTACCTCTCATATTCATCCCTGTCGCTCATTTAACTATGGTATTATTCAGGTGCTGAAACCATATGATAACAAAATCTGCACTTATTACTTCTCCTTTGTATTACTAATTATTCTCTCTCTCTCTCTCTCTCTCTCTCTCTCTCTCTCTGAAAACACTTCCTTTAGCATCTATCCCTCATTCTCAATAACATCCTTTCTCACTTTATTTTCTGCTGATTACTTTCCTGTGCTTCTAGCAATCTCTACCTCTCCTCTGAGTTACAACTTAAGACTGCCATACTTCATCTTTAACATATCTGCTGTTGCTCTGAACACCCTCCTAAATCTTCCTGCAATGCCTGCCACCTCTGTCCTCCTCTCATTATAACTACCACTACATACCTCTGACCTCCATCTCTGCCCCTGTACATCCTTCTCTCTTCCACACGTCGCCATCCACGCATCATCTCACTGTTTTCTGATCTATCTATAGGTTTTCCCTATTTTCCAATCTATCTGCAGGTTCATTATACTCTCCACCCTTTCTGTACAACTTCTCATCACCTCCTCCTTCCTGAGTTTATTTCGGTTAGCTTCACCCCGATACTAATATTTACCATCAAGTACACTTCCACCCTTAAACATTATTTACTACAATAACCGCTACACCCATTTCTAACCAACCTTCCAATCCTCAGCTCATATTCTCTCTTACACTCATCTTGTATCTTGAGAATATGCTCTCACATTCCATCACCCAGATGTTTATCTTTTCCCCAGCTATTTCTATGAACTCCTTTATAGCATGAAGTAGCCATGTATCTCTTCTATTGCAAAACACCTATGCTTGTCCCTCTGTCATACTTTAAGCCTCTCAACACCTGGCATAGAGTTACCTCCCTCTCTTCTACAACTCCCCATTTGGCTGAGGTGAGGGGGAGGGGGCTTATATTTTCTTTTAGTCTCATAAGTTACTTGGTGTCCTCACTGGTGTGGGTGTCACAAAAGAAGCACCCAGTAGACTTTCGAAAGTGATTGCAATTAGGAAGGGCATCCGGCCAGTAGAAACCATGCTAATGCAGACAGTGGTGCTTTATGAGGTCCTTCTGTTCTGTTGGATCCCATCAAGCCATCAAACCCATACCATTAAATGATGACGATAACGATGATAATGTTGCTGCTGCTGCTCATGATGGTGATATATAGTTTGATATAGTGATATCATTAGCAACCATTACATATAAGATGGATTATTTGATACAGCAATATCATTAGCAAGTATTATATAAATAGCTGGCTTGATATAGTCATTAACAGGGTTTCATACAGTGATACCATACACACACACACACGCACACACTGATAAAATGATATCAGTAGCAATAGTTACTAGGTTTGATGTGGTATAAATTATGGCAAATATTTCCATCCTTGGCCATTGTTGTTGTTGCTGCTGTTTCTGTTGTAGTTCTGGTTATTGCTATAACTATTATCCTTTAGTTAGTTACTCCAACCATCTACCCATCAAAACAACCACCAAATGCTACCCCCAGCCCCCTTACCCGTCCCTCATACTTCTGGCTGTTGTCCTCCTCAGTAAAGCTAATACAGAAAGCAATAGGGTTAAGAAGTCAGCCAGCCTGCCAGCCAGCCAGTAGTGAATCACTTTGTACATCACTACCACCACCACTACTATCGCAGCTACTAATACTACTGCTGCTGCAGCTGCTACTACTACAGATACGGCACTGCTGCTGCGGCTACTACTACTACTACTACTACTACTACTACTGCTTCTGCTGCTATTACTACTATTACTACTGTTACTATTGTTACTGTGTCTGTAGCCAGAGGGCCATGTCTCGCCTGTCTGTCTATCTTATATAGCAACTGTGCAGTAGTGATGGTGCTGCTACTGATGGCGATGGTGCAGTGGGGTGGGGGAGGTCTAAAAGTAGGTTAGTGGTAGTTGTGTCAGAGAGGAAGAGAGCATGAGAGAGGGGGGCGAGCTAAAAGACAATAGCAGTAATGAATGAGTAACGGGAGGAATAGGAAGAGAGAATACGGGGAGAGGAATCAAAGAAGAGGAGAGTGTTTGAGGGGGAAGTAAAAGGTACAGATGATAGAAAGAGAGAGAATGTCAGAGGGGATATAGATGATAAAGAGAATGTGAGAGAAGGACAGAATCGATAGAGAGAGAGAGAGAGTGAAGAAGATTGTCAAAAAAAAAAAAAAAGGAACATAGAGACGAGAATGTGAGAAGGAGGACCGAGATGATAGTGTGAGAAGAGGAGAGAAAAGGAAGAGAGAATGTTAGTAAAATCCAAGAGAGAAAGTGCGATCGACTCGTTGGATGAGAGAGGATGAGGATAAGGAACAGAGAGGGATAGAGAGAAATGAAATTGTGGATGAAAGAGATGAGAGAGAAGATAGAGGGAGACAAACAGAGTAGATAACAGAGAGAAGAGTGAAAGAAAATTAGAATGATAGAGACAGAATTGAAGGAAGTAGATGTTATTTTTGGTGGTGGTGGTGGTAGTAGTAGTAGTAGTAGCAGCAGCAGCAGCAGCAGCTTTGTGGTGGTGATTGTGATAGTGATTATGAAATGATGTTTATTGTTGGATATATTCGAAGTGATGGTGACTGTTGTATAAATAATGATAGAGATGACGGTAATGCTGGTGATAATGGTGATGCTGGTGATGGTGATTGTTGTGTTGATGTCTGCTGAAACAGCCGAACGATAAAATATAAACAAGTGTTTGAGTGATCGATTCAAGTAGACAGAGTGAGAGAAAGAGAGAGAGTGGGGGGGAAAACTAAGAGAGAAGACAGTCGGGTACGGTATATGAGTGTGAGTGAGTATGACATGATAAAGATATGTGAGAGTGTAATAGAGACATAATAAAGATGACAGAGAGTGAACGAAGAGTGGCAGACGACAGAGATAGTTGTGAATGGTAGAAGACAGAGACAATGTGTGACAGACGACAAAAACACAACAATGTGAGTGAGACAAGCGGCAGACATAATTAATGTGAGTGTGACAGACAACAAAGACACAATGCGAGTGTGACAGTGTATGAGAGATTGAGTGTGAGTGTAACAGACGACAGACACGCTGTGAGTGTTGGAGACATCAGAGATAGAGTGCGATGACAGAAAGTATAAGTGAAAGCAGGCAGTTATAGATATATACACGGACAGACTGGGAGTGAATGAAATGACAAATGTCGGTCAGACATCAATAGTTCACAGTCAGACAAACATAATGTGCTATGTATACAATAAAGGTGTGGAAATTAATAACAATAACCTTAGCCTTATTGCAGGTGACGGACATTTAATGTAATATAACAAATAATGAACGCGTGTGTTCGGGTGTGTGTGTGTGTGTAGTATATCAGACGACCTGTATCAATGATATTTAGTCATTAAAGAGACATCTAACGAACGCATTCCATCTTTTATTATGCTACATTAAATATCCGTCACCTACATCACACATCCATTTTACATTCGAGTCGCTATGTGATCAATCGCTCAATCTGCTAGAAACGGCAACCAAATCCCTCTCAAATTACACTCTACCGTCTTCAAGTTAAAAGCGAAACATTAAATAATATAGGGATCTTTTCGGTTTGAACGGCAGTTTTTAACATAATTTCTAGGAAACTAAAAAATTTTAAGCTTCGTATACTGGTAGAATGTGTTACAAACATTATTACAAATATGTTACAAACTACAGAATTTTCTCAAGAAAGCCAAGAGAAAATTATGTTTTATAAACACATTCTACAAGTATACGAAGTTAAAAATTTTTTAGTTACCTAGAAATTATGTTAAAAACTGCCGTTCAAACCGAAAAGATCCTAATATAGTTCTAGAAACACATTGCCAGAAAGAAGAACAAGATGGTCATAGTTGGAACGCTTTTTATCATTGCTTTTCAGTTAAGGCTTACCTGGGGTTAAACAACAATGTAACGCTCATTCAGCATGTTGCGATGGAACAGACGAGAGTATTACAACAGACTTCACTGTCCAAAGTTCCCAAAACACCGGTTTAAAACGATAAACCGCACCCCACCTCTCTCTCTCTGAGTGAGGATGAAGATAGAAGTTCTGAGCTTCAGTCAAATGAGTTTTATGAAAAGTAATTTAGGGTTGCTGCTGTTGGTAACACGTTGATGGAAGACTTTAGATTCAGATAAGTCGAACCGGAAACTGAAAGCAACTATATGTGGGGAATTTGAGGCCTTTTGTTCTGATGTACCCCCTGTGTATCTATACGTTTTTAGCATTTGCCTTGGAATGCCCCGTGTAGCTATAAACATTTGAGGTTAGCCCCGATGTTAGTCTTTTACATTCTAAGTTCAAATCTCAAGGAGGTTAGTTTCGTATTTCATCTCTCTAGGGTTTATAAACTAAAGTACCAGAGAAGTACAGGAGTTGATTTAATCGTTGAAACGTTTACCTCAAATTTGAAACTTTGTAACCATTGTTAACAATTACAGCTAAGTAGAAGTTGGTATGTGCGTTGTGGTACTTAGTACTGCCCTTTTCGCTCTGAGTTCGAATTCCAGGGAGGTTAATTTTTGCATTTCAACATTCCGGAACTATTATTTTTTAGCTGTAGATCACTTTTGATCGCCATCGTTCAAGCCATGACAAGTCCGTCTTTTTGCATATTCAAGACTGTTTTTCCTGTAATGGTTTGAGAGGAATGTGGTCATTATTTGTAGTGCACGAAAGAAACTCATCAATGATCCTTTTAATTTATTTTCATGTTAGAAACCATTGTCACATAAGAGTAGAGGTTAAGATTAAATATCAGACATTTCATTACGTTCTTACTTCAGAAACCTTAAAGATCGAATAAGTGTAGGCACGCATGTTTTTGTAAACGTTTTAGCGAATGCTTTGAATATCATACACGATGTCACCACAGGAAGATACTCTCCATACAGAAAGACAAACGAGGAAACCATGTACATACACAAAAATTCCAAGAGTTTGTAATCTATCCTCAGACAGTAATATTTTAACAGGATTGACGCTTATTTCAGTAATGCAAAATCAAGAAGTGATTTTAAAAAGAAATATGTACGAAGGAACACTTCTACACAACAAGAGGAAAATAATCTAGTCCAATCCTCCATTTAGCATGGATGTAGCCACCAACAATGATCGTAATTCTTTATCCCCAATAAGACGCCTTTTTTTTTTTTTTTCACATAAGAGCAAATTCAACAAAGTCTTCAACGCTAATAACGTTAATGTCGACAGTTCTTGTCTTGATAACATTGATTCTTAGATCTGACATTACTGTTTAGGATAGCTCCTAGCCCAACAACCAACTTGTTATTACATAAGCTTTTCAATCTAGCCGCTTAGAGGAGCGTGCTTCTCCAAAGCAATGTATTAAACGAGACTCGCTGCAAACACGCTCAAAGACCGATACAACCAACAATAACGATGATTCAGACAGAAAAACAAAGAGAATTTCGCTTCTTCGTCCTAATTCGTTTCGAAATTAACAAAAAAAAAAAAAAAATACAGATCTGTACGTGACCTCAATAACTTAATGCATCACGAAAAGAGCTACTCTTTATAAGAATGGCACATGAAAATGTAAGCTGTTTGACTGGGTAGATTCCAGATCCTGAAAGAGTCAACGATATTGCTGAACAGAAGAAACATCTTTTCTAGACAACTTCCACCTGTCTAAAGTACCCGCAGAATTTCCATAATCATCAGATCCACAACAAACATTACAGTTTAAGTGTTCTTTCCCAACAACGCAATAAATTAACAGCGGCAAAGTTATCTACAACTAGCTAAAGCAAACTACCACCTGACAAGTCTCAACCAATGAGAATGGTCTGAACCAATATCCCATCAATGCATTTCCAGTTCATTTCACCACTACCTGAATGAAAGCGAGTAGAGTGGAAAACTGAGTGAATCAATTAGGTCTTTCCTAATAAATATAAACTCTACATCGTTTATAAAGTACTTTTTCTTTTGTTTGTAAACAAAACACGTGCACATGCGTGTTGTGTGTGCCGATAGATAGATATTAACCTCCATTCACTTGCTTTCTACCGAGTGAAACAGAAAGGCATATTTTAATCGGCCAGACTCGCAGACCGACATGTGAAGGTGTAAGGTGATAAAGAAAGGCTTGAGAAGGGAACTCGTGTGCGCGAGCGTGTGTGCGTGTATGTGTGAGTGTGTGTGTAATTGGTTTCTGTGACAAAACACTTCCGACCTTATAACTCATCCTCCACCCTATCAGCTACTGTTGTTCCCCTGCACCCTATCTTCACATAACATAAACACTGCAACCATAGGTTGGGGGGGGGTGATGTAGGTGATGAGACAGTGACAGGGGAAGAGGGGAGACGGAATCAACCCCCTCTTCCTGTCTTTTTTTTTTTTACTGCTGCCATTACCGTTTGTGCGAAGCATTGTGTTAATTTAGTTGGATTTATGGTGATGGTGGCGTTCTTGATAGTGGAGGTTGTAGTGTTAATTGGTCATCACAATGGTGACGGTTGTACTGTAGTAGTAGTAGTAGTGGCGGTGGTGACAAGAGGTGGCAGGGTTGATGCTAATGATAGCAGTAATGACTGTTGTAATCTAGTATTCTTACTAACACTGATATTGTGTCATGATACTGTTGTTATGACTAAATTGTTATTGTTATGCCATGACTAATCTTATGATTGTTGTTGTTGTTATGACTGAACTGCTGTTGCTGCTGCCGTAACTTTTGCTACTCTTCCTATGACTGCTCTAAGGACTTGCTTAATATACTTCTTGCAGTGACTGTCACTTATTTTATTATATACCATCATCACCACATCGTGAACATCATCTCAGCTTCCACTATAACAACCGCCATCATTGTCACTATCACCACCACCGTCAGCATCAATACATATAAACTGAGTATCAAATTTATTTTTCAAAGCAAGAAGTTGACAACAACTTCGGAAGTTTCACCATGGGGCCAGCTTTATCAGACTGTTCACAAAACCAACCCACAGAGAAACTTCGATGTCACTGTCAACATTTTCCTTCCAAAAAATATATTTCTTTGTCCATTGAAGCACTGTTTAAGATGTAACTTAAACTGAGTATTTGTAACATTTAATAGCTCCTAGTATGATGCTGCTGATGACAATGGTTGGCATGGTAACAAGCTAGTCAGAGATGTTCTGTAGCATAACATCTATCTTATTAGAGTTGATTGACATAACACAGATCATCAATCCTCAGTCATTTTTGCACCACAGACCAGTTTCATGCAAGGCAATTTTTCCACAGACTGGGGGATCAAGCACATAACAAATCACAACAAAGTGCACAATATGTAATCTAATTATTACAAATATAATATATATATACCGTAAATCCTCAAGTATAGTCCGCCCTTGAGTATAATATGTAGGGGATTTTTAGGGGGCTGTACCTCTGGAAAACCTAAACATTGTGTATAATACACACCACTTCTCTAACTTGAGTCGTGCATAATTAAGCCAGCAGCACCTAGTCGAACAAACACTTCCGCGCATGCGTAATACAATAATGGTGATGTTTTTAACTGTTATATGGGAATGTAAATATGTTTGCAAATTGTTTTTGTTACATGTTATTCTGTGTTCTGAATACTTTTATTTTAATAAATGTTGCTTACTGCAAGTTATGGATGATTCTTTTATGACTTCATTGCTTTCAGGCTTAGCTCAAGGTATTTTCGCGCCCGACATCACAAAATGCATCTGAATAAACATTGCCGGACAGCAAACAGAGACTCAGACATTGCTTAGAAAATATTTTTCATTTTTAGCCTCATATATAGTACGCACTAGGGATTTTGACCTTTAAATTTTGGGGAGAAAGTGCAGATTATACTCGAGGATTTACAATATATATATATATATATATATATATATATATATATATATATATATATATAACATATATATAATATATATATATATATATATTATATATATACATATATATACATATATATATATATACATATATATACATATATATATATATACATATATATATATATAGATATATATATATATATATATTATATATATATATATATACATATATATATATATTATATATATATATATATCATATATATATATTACATATATATATATATATACATATATATATACATATATATATATATGTATATATATATATATATATATATATATATACATATACATATATATATATGTATATATATATATATATATATATATATATATACATATACATATAATATATATATATTATATATATATATATATATATATATATATACATATACATATATATATATATATATACATATATATACACATATATATACACATATATACACACACATATATATACACACACATATATATATACATACACACATACACACACACTCATATATATATATATATATATATATATATTACAGGTATTATACATATATATTACATATATAATCTTCAAAGGGACTGTACCAAGTGGCAGTGTTCCATCACCATCAGAACCAAAAACTTCAAAGCCACCAGAAGAGAAAATAAAGAAATCAAACAGCAGGAGAGAAAGGTTCCACAAAATGAACCTCATCCTCCACCAACGTAACCATGTAGTCAATGCCATCGACGCTTCTATGCAAGAATTGGTCTACTTAATCATCAATGGCATCACCATAAAGGAAGTGTCCCGCAAAGAAGAAAATAAATCCTTGGATACAAGACAAAGCTGCCACAGCCGACATATATAATACATACATTATGTAAAAACATCCTGAGAACTGCAATGCTCAATGAAATAGAAAGATATTTTAAAGTTTATGCTTTCTCCTGTAGCCTGATACTGGTCCATGGTCTGGTACTGCTTTGTGGCCCAATGAGTGGAGAACTATACTGTAGATAATTGTCACTGTCATAAGTTTATTTGGTAGTGGTTGTAAGTCATCTCTGGAATGGACGACAATTGAGAAATTCTTTGCATAAAGTTAATTGGTGCACAGAATAACCTTGGTTCTGAATCTGACTTTCTACCTTATACCTGAATAGCTTACCATCTATATGACAACTGCAGTTGATGTCTTCTTGGACGTTTCTGATAGCTTCTTTAACTCTATAGCACCCAGATTACTCTGTCGAATCTAATGCTTATTCATACATCATTTTGAATTAACCAAGCATTATCTTGTAGGTACATGATTTGAGTGGGGTGTTTGTATATTTTTAGAATGACATTATAGGGTAGTTGTGAGAGGTTGAATATGGTCAGTTTTAACATAAAATAGGTGAAATATTTGGGTTGGATATGGCTGGATTAAATGCTAAAGGGTTAAGTATAACACCGAGATAAAGTGCAAAAGGGTAGAGGGGTTGAGACACATCCCTGCCCCACTCAAGTGTTTGTTAGAACTGATCAATATCTGTCCTGGTTCCGTAGGGTAGCACTCACAACACCCTCGTGTGGCAGTGCAATTAGCTTAACCAGCTTTGCTGGTGGTACAGTATCACAGCCACAGCATGGCAGAGTTTATGGTTCCATAAAGAATAGCATCATCATTACTAATACCTATTTCTTTAATACCCACAAGGGGTTAAACACAGAGAAGGACAGACAAACGGATTAAGTTGATTATATCGACCCCAGTGCGTAACTGGTACTTATTTAATCGACCCCGAAAGGATGAAAGGCAAAGTCGACCTTGGCGGAATTTGAACTCAGAACGTAAACGGCAGACGAAATACGGCTATGCATTTCGCCCGGCGTGCTAACGTTTCTGCCAGCTCGTCGCCTTAAATCATCATTACTAATACCACTATCAGACCACCACTACTGACAACAACAGCATCAACAACACCATCACAGCCATCACAATCGTCATCACGACATCACAACCACCATCATCAACAACATCACTGCCACTACCATTATTAACATCACAATCGTCATCACAACATCACAACCACCATCATCAACAGCATTACCATTACTACCATCACACCATCACTCTGATCATCATCACAACCACCACCACCACCGCCGCTGCCATTACCACCGCTGTCCCAATCATCGTCATCACCACCCCTAGCTGCAGTTCAACCTAGTGATGACATCAGAATCATTGACACAGAGAAGACCTGTATTAATGCACCATCATCATCATCCCCTCACAACCACTTCCACCATCATCATCATCATCATCATCCCCCTCCTCCTCCCAGCTACATTATGCCATCCTTCTATTCACCGCCGCACCACACTCCCCCCTCTCCCCCCACCTACACCGACGACAACAAAAGAAAGAGGTAGTGGGATGAGGAGTGCTGATGATAGAGGTGTAAGAGATGTTAAGTGCTGAAGAGCAAATAGGGGCCAAAAGTGGGGGAAGAAAGCAGGGAGAGATGGGGGGAGGGAAGAGAAAAAGAAGAGACCAAGAATA
Organism: Octopus sinensis; assembly: GCF_006345805.1. Classification (NCBI taxonomy): domain Eukaryota; kingdom Metazoa; phylum Mollusca; class Cephalopoda; order Octopoda; family Octopodidae; genus Octopus; species Octopus sinensis. The sequence continues at coordinate 70,336,300 of NC_042998.1, read as the reverse complement.
TGTTTCTTTTACCAAGAAATAACTATCATAATTAGATAATGACACAGCAACAACAACAACAACAATGAAAATTTCTTTTATTGATTTTCCTTTCTCATTTACACACACACACACCACACACACACACAACTCTCACACATTCTCTTTCTTCATGTACATGTAAATATGTATGTATGTATAAATGTATGAATGTATATCAATATATTGTGTGTGAGTGTGATGCAGTGTGTTTTGGAAAGGGTCAACCTCTTAACAGTAAAAGATATTAAACTTTAAAGGGACGAACACAATGCCACAACTGGAGGAGGAAAATAGAGCATTTATGTATAGAAAGAAAAAAGAAAGAAAAAAACATTTGTTCGCTTGTCAACTCTTAGAACCTAACTCTATCACACTGCAAAGCTATCTACCTACATCGCCACCATGCAATGTCATTTTAAACCAAAATATGTCATGCACCATACAAACACACACACGATCTCAACAATATCACATTTGCAGAGAGTCTGAATATACAACCACAAGGTATTCTAATACTCTGACTCTTTCAATTTGGTGCCCTGACAGATATAGAGACAGTGAAGGTAGCATAGCATCGGGTAGTAGTAAACTCTCTCTCTCTCCCCCTTTTCCTTGCTCTCTCTCTCCCATCTTCCTTGCTCTCTCTCTCTCTCTCTCTCTCTCACTTTCTCTCATAAAAACATGAATGGAACTTGTGATGAGAAATGGCAGTGAGATGTAAACATTGAATGTTGACGATTTTCAGATAACAGATAAATCTTTGGTAAGTATAACTTAGGAAATATGTAACCTTAGTCTTCCTTAGTTTTCATTAGTCATTGGTGATGATGATGATGATGATGATGATGACAACGACGATGATGATAATGATGATCATGAGTTATAATTAGCAACTTGGTGGTAGAAAAGACGTCCAACCAGTTGCAAAAACCATATAATCACTCCTTCAATAGTTGAGTAAATAGGGACAGATAAAACATCCTGCCATATGTAAAAGTAGGTATTACTCCTCTATAGTTGAGTAAATTGGTATGAGATGAAGACAACAACCCGGACATAAAAACAAATAACAATAATATTATTCCAACAGTTTATGTCAATAATTCACCAGAAAAAGATATGATGAAGATCACATTCTTTCATATTCCCTGCCCCAATAAAACCTAATATGGTGGACATTTGTAGGAAGTCATTAGGCAATATGTAAATTTAAGAGAGGGAGTCTATATGATCTAAAACGCGTGTCATTTATCAAATTGCTATTCCAGAATAAAAGAATAAGTCTTTCTACAGGATATATGAATAAAGGATTCGACAGTTGCAGGGAGTGTAATCAATGATTATTGTGGACTTTTGTAGGAAGCATCAGGTGACATGTAAATTTAGGAGAGTGGCTGGGGAGGGGGTAGGGATGGGCAATACGATATAAAACATAAAACTGTCATTTATCAAATTGCTAATCCAGAATATAAGAATAAACATATCTGCAGGATATAAGAATAAATAATCGTACAATAGCAGGGTGCGTAATCAATGATTACCTTCAACTTTTGTAGGAAGTCATCAGTTGACATGTAAATTTAAGAGAGAGAGTCAACATCACCTAAAACACAAGAGTATCATTTATCAAACCACTATTCCAGAATATAAGAATAAATGAGTGTGCTGTGGCAGGAAATGTAATCAACACCGTTCCTTCTAAATTAAATGCAAACATGTTCAAAAATGCAAACATGCTCAAAAAGAGATATCTGTAAATGGAACTAAAACTAATGCATACAAGATAGTAACAATGGCCTGTTCTGATAGCAGCCAGTATAGACAATACGTGATATGGGAAGAAGGGTTTTTGTATGTTGACTGTAGAAGGTATCAATGGTAGAGTAAGACCAAGGAAGATATAGGAAGAAACCAGGAGTTTAAATCTCTAGTTGATTAGGCCCGTGGATGAAATGATAAATAGCTATGGTACAAGGCAATTTGTTCTATGGAAGATCATCTGGCCAGTACTAGTACAGAAATATGCACATTAAAATGGCAATGACAACGATAACGGTGGTGGTGCTGCTGCTGCTGCTACTGCTGCTGCATGAGATGATGACTTTGGCTATGATGATGGTTATAATGACAATGATGGTGTGGTGTCAGTGGTTGTGGTGGTGGTGGTGGTGGTGGTGGTGGTGTGCAGCTAATGATGGTGATGATGATGACTGAAGCAATGATGATGATAATGATAATGGTGGTGCTGGTAATAATGATGATGATATCTATGTGATATGAACAACATCAGCGTGAAACTAAGAAGAGAAGACGAGCAGAAAACCATGATCGAGTCCTTCTCATTGATCAAATAGAATTAATCACGAGAGAAGGTGACCTTAAAATTGACATACACACACACACACACATACATACATACGCTAACAACAACAACAACAACAAAAAATGTCCAAAGTTCCATTCTTTCTAAACCACAGTTGCTCTGAAGCTGTTTGTTTTTAGATATCACAGATTTGGATGTAAAGGGATATATAATTAAAATGATTTAATTAGAATGGTGTAATTAGAATGGATGTGAGTCCCATGTTGTTGTTAGTCATCAAAACTCTCAGAGTAGAAGAAATAGCTGATGAGATATTCTGGAGCGTTGATTTTATCATGAATATCACACATGAATACACACACATACATGTACACACACACAGAAACACACAGAAACACATCCACATACATGCATACAAATACACACATGCACACAAACATGCATACATACGTATATACATGCACAAACACACTCATACACGCACACATATATTGTAATACATTGATAATAACATAACACACACATGATACTACAGACACACATGATAACATGATAATCATTTAAAGACAATCATAAAATGTGTGTTCGTATGGGACCATGATGACAACGACGATGATGATGATGATGATGATGATGATGATCACATTGATGATGAAGAGGAAAAGGAGAAGGATCATCATCATCATCCTTAGTATTGTTATATCTGCTTTAATTTGCTATCATTTTGGCCCCAAACACTGGATATTCAATGAATCAGTGTAGTAGCATTGTTTGCAACACAGTGGCAGTTATGTAGTGCAGGACATAGCGTAGTAGTGCAGGACATAGCATAGTTATGTAGTGTGGAGTGTTGTATAGTGTACTAGTGGTGGTTATGTAGTATGTGATGTAGTAGCAGAAGTGGTGCCATGTAGTATGGTAGTGAGGGATCGTGTCCTCATGACAAGTTTGTAATAAAAATGGTTGTTTCTAATATAGGCTTGAGACGAACAGTTTTGAGAGGAAAGGGTTAGCCAGCTACATTGACCCTAGTGCTTGACTGGTACTTTATTTTACCAACCCTGGGAGGACTGAAATCACTAGGATTTGAACTCAGAATGCAGGCTGAATAAATACTGCAAACCATTACTCTAACAATTCCCTTAAGTGTCATTTTGATGGCATGTACTGCTCTCTCACTCAATAATGATAATAATCCTTTGTACTAAAGATACAAAGCCTGAAATTTGGTGGGAGGAGACTAGTCGATTCCACCAACCCCAGTGTTTCACTGGTACTTAATTTTTTGACCCTGAAAGGATGAAAGGCAAAGTCAACCTAAACGGAATTTGAACTCAGAACAAAAGGACAGATGAAATGCCACTAAGCATTTTGCCCAGTATGCTAACGATTCTGCCAGCATGTTACTTTAGCTGTTGACCTCAGCAGAATTTGAATTTAGAATGCAACAATTGATTCTACTATATGCACAAGGCCTGAAAATTTGGAAGAGGGGGCTGATTGATGACACTGACCTTAGGGACCAACTGGTACTTAATTTATCAATCCCGAAAGTACAAAAGGTGAAGTTAACCTCAGCAGAATTTAAACTAAGAATGTAATGCCAAAAGAAATACCATTTAGCATTTTGTCAAGCATCCTAACAATCCTCAAAATAATAATAATAATAAATGCCCTGATGCAGTACCAGGCAGTGGCTCTCATGGCTTCTGATCTTAACTGAGTGGAAGTGTTATCATGTACATTGTTTTGTCTTGGTATAAATACGGTAAATATTCTGCTCAGTACTACAGATTTGCTTGTCGGTTGTTTAACCTTAACCAGTTGAGCATGTCCCTTAGTGGCTGATTATATGTGCATCTCTAATTACAAACAGAGTGGGATGGGATACTCGACCTGAAGAAAATTCTAACTGGGCCCCACCTGCAAAGTCATGCGCTGTTTATCTTGATATGAGATCACCATGTCACACACAAATGGTTGTGATGCATATGCCTGGTGTACCCTTATCAGATAAGTAGTCATGATGGGTATACTGGGTTTCATATATTTTACCACAATGTCACTGTGATGGCATGCACTGCTCTCTCACTCAATAATAATAATAATAATAATAATTGCTTCTATTTCAGGCACAAGGCCAGCAATTTTGAAAGAGGGAGCTAATCAACGTTATTGACCCAAATAATAATAACAATAATAATCTTTTCTTTTATTATCACAAAAACAAGATGAGAGGAACTTTATAAGGACAGGTTACAAAAAGTGTGTGGGTTATAATGAAATTGAATCTTTGAAAAAAGGAAGAACAAAAAACAAATGTTATATATTAGAATATTCTAAAAGAAGGACCACCACACAGAGCCAATCAAAGAACCCCACACATCCACATTTATCCTGACTACTAAAGATAAGTAAATGTCCACTCCTAGCTGTTATTCTCCAGTTTATAGGTGAACTGTAAGAGTCAGCTCATTTAAGGCTGTGAGCTGGCAGAATCATTAAATGCTTAGCAGTGTTTCATTCATCTTTATGTTCTAAGCTCAAATTCTGCCAAGGTCAATTTTGCCTTTCATCCTTTTGGTGGGGTGGGGGTCAATAAAATAAGTACTGGTTGAACACTGGGATCAATGTAATCAACTTAACCCCACTGCTAAAATTACTGGCCTTGTGCCAACATTTGAAACCATTATTATTTTTGTTATTATTGTTGCTGTTATTTAGTGAGAGAAAGAGAAGTCATCCCAATCTAGTAAAATTGATGTGGCTACTGTTTTCTAAGTGGTATTGGTGGTGATGATGGCGGTGGTGGTTGTAAGTGGCATTGATAGCGATGATTGTGGTTGTGGTGGTTATTGTAAGTGGTACTGGTAGTGATGGTGGTGGTGGTGATTGTGGCGGTGGTGGTTGTAAGTGATATTGATAATGATGACTGAGGTGGTTGTGGTGATATTTGTCATGATAAAGTTGGTAATTGTAGCGGTACTAATGTTGTTGTTGTTGTTGGTGGTGGTGGTGGTGTGGTGTTTGACAGCAGGGGTAGTGGTGGCATTTAACCCCAGGTCAGCAGTGACTGAACAGACCTATAATCAGGCTATTCCAATCATCATCATTCCATCTTTCTTCTAAATTTTCTACCTTGGACTTCACTTCTCAAAGATGTATTTCCATTTTTAAAATAGCAGGGATGATTTGTTGGTAACTGGGAAATATGGCTGTTATTTCTATCAGGTTGAGTGATGTGTTGGGGATGATTATTTAATAGGGATGAGGCTGGCACCAGGGAGAAGTGGGGAGTTGGCAATTTGTACCATTTTCTTCAGAACGTCAGGGTGGATGGGATGAAAGGTGGGTGGAGGAAGGGATACTAAGAGAAAGAACTGTGTCAGTTGGTGAAGAGAGAAGCATTGAGGCTTGGCATCACCATTGTCTCTGTAAAGTGTTCTGACACAACAAAAACCGTAGCTGTGATGGTGGCAGCAGCACTGATAGCAATTGGAGTATTATTGATTAGGAAGTTGTCTCTGGTAGACTGGTCTCACACACACACATACACACACATGCATATACACAAACACACAAACATATAAATATGCATGTGTATACACATGCACATACAATAAACATATGCAAACCCATACATGCACACATACACACAGTTGTAAACACATGCATATAAATGCACACTCAGTCACACAAACCCAGATATACAAATAAACACTCACTCACACATATACACACATTACATATTTTTAACCAATGTTTCCGAAAAGGGCTGAGCTCATCAGACAATATGGAAACTGATTTTCTTGTTTGTTAACTAATTATTAACAACAGTAACCCATTGGAAAATACAATACCAGCAATAACAACAACATTTGCAGCAGCAACAACCACAGTAACAACAAACAACAACAACATTGAATAGATACTCTTTTGATTTCAACAATGAATATTCCATTTTATTCATCAACTGAACTACATACTTGTAGTATTAGAGTAAAAATGTTAGAGTCAGTGTGACATAGAGTATGACACAATGTGTGACAGTGTATGGCATAGTGTGTGACACAGTGCGTGACACAGTGTGTAACAAGACTTGATATTTGAGTTACTGATATTCCCTTTTATTGTAATGTATTTAAACACCTTGTATCTTTTATCTTTTCTACAACTTATTTCAGTCATTAGACTGCAGCCATGTTGGGGTGCGGCCTTGAAGGGTTTAATCAAACACGTCAACCCTAAGGCTTATTTCCAAGTCTACTACTTATTCTCATGGTCTCTTTTGTAGAACCGTTAAATTATGAGAACATAAACAGACCAGCACTGGTCTTCAACTGGTAGGAGAATAAGGTTAAACACACACACACACACACACACACCTCACACTCTTATGAAAGCACTCATTCTCTCATTCCATCCCATGACCCATTGCTTACGTCCTCTCTTATATTCACCTTGTTCCTTGAGAGTTTGCTCTAGCACACCATCACTATCTTCCTCTTATCTCCTCCAGCCATGTATCTCCTCTGTAGCAAGACACCTGCGCTTGTCCCTCTATCATACTTTAGCCTTTCAACACCTGGCATACAGCCACTGCCCCATCCACCTTCCTTTCTCAAATATTTCCTCATAATGGTTAAAGATTATACTTTTGTTTTTTTTTTTTTTTCTCTGTCTTGCAAGCCACATAGCAGCCTCACTAGGGTCATTGGCATGAAAAAAGCATCTGGCACACTTTTTAAAGTGGTTGGCATTAGGAAGGGCATCCAGCCATAGAAACCATGCCAAAGATGATGATGCTGGAGCTTGATGCAGCCCTGCAGCTTGCTGGCTCTTTGTCAAACAATCCTACCAAAAGCAGGCATTAAATGTCGACAATGATGATAATGATGATGATAATGATGATCTTCCACACAGTTCCATCAAATTCACTTATGAGGCATGGATCAGCATGGGGCTACAATAGAAGACACCAGCCCAAGGTACTGCACAGTGGGATTGAATACAAAACCATATGGTAGCAAAGTGAGTTTCTTAAAACCACACAGCCTTAATGTAATCATCAGGCTGGACCAAAATGACACAATAAATGGTGAAGTTTGATCTTTGAATTATAGGCTCAGTACATCTTGTATTATAGCATAAATAGCTAAGAATTCCACAGACACTTCTATCCTGAATTAATATAAAGGCTGGAGCTTTGAATTATAAGAACCATCCAACCACCCATCCAACAGGTTCCAAAACAGTTTCCATCTACCCAAAGTCACTCATAAGGCTTAAGTCAAACACTAACACTGTCACACATGAACACTGGTATTGTAGATCCAGCAGAGCTTAGCAGCTTCCATCCTCTCTAGCTTTCACATGTTTTCTACATTCAGGGCCCATGTCTCACTACCATGTAGCATTGCTGTTTGTATACAAGCATCATACAATCTTCCTTTCACTTGGAGAGCGAGACCTTTGGTTGCCAACAGAGGTAAAAGCTCTCTGAATTTTCTCCATCCTATTCTTATTCTAACAATTACACTTTATGCGCATCCTCTGCCAGAGCTAATTAGGTCCCCTAGGTAGCAGAAATTATCCACTACCTCTAAAGAGCCTTCAGAGCATTTGAGAGAATGCCTATGAAAATGTGGAAGAACACATTGGATAGTGTAATCTGAAAAGAGATGGGTGGAATGTCATTGATCACATGTCTGTTTAATCATGGCTAAACAACAACAATAACAACATTCCAGATATTTAAAAAATCAAAATATTTTGTTGCCATGGTGATATGGAGTTTGTGCAGGGCAGAAAATGAGATGCAGACCAGTTGGAAGGACTACCGTGTGCTGACAATTTCCTGTGTCACCTGTCAGCAGGAAATTATACAGATAAACGGAGATGTGTGAGTGTGAATTCGTGTGTGTGTGTGTGTGTGTGTGTGTGTGTGTGTGTGTGGTGTGTGTGTGTGTGGTGTGTGTGTGTGTGTGTGCATGTGTGTGGAGAGAGAGAGAGAGAGAGAAAGAGAGAGGAGCTAGTGCATAATGGACAAAGCTTTAGAAATGTATGATTTTGCTCACAACAACTGCAGCTGTAGCCAGCAACAGTGAAAATAACAACAATAACAACCACAGCAACAATGACAACTACAACAACAATAACAAAAGCAATAACAACTGCAGCAGCTAGACATAGCAACCAGATCTCCCTTAAATCATATCCTACCATCTCCAAAAAAAAAAATAAATAAAAAAAAAAAGGAAGGTTACATTAGACAATATAGGTTCTGGTATACAAACGAAACAGAATGGTTGGAGCTGGAATCCCTTCGGTCATAGTACTTGACACTAAGACTGATGAAGGATTAAACAACAACACTAGTGATACAGCTACAGATGTAAGAAATTTACAGACACCTCTAACATTAAAGCATAGTATATATTCTACTGATTGAAGTATAACATATCATTGATTTAGACTTGTGTATAACATAATACACCATTCACTTATATTACTGTTGCAACATACCACTCACCCATACATGATATATGTGTATACCATTCACCTATACTAGTGTATGGCTTATCACACCATTCACCTATACAAGTGTATGGCACAACAGACCATTCACCTATACTAATGTATGGCATAACATACCATTCAAGTATACGAGTGTATGTTATCAAATACCATTCACTTATATAGTGTATGTTATCAAGTATCATTCACCTACCTTACAAATTACCTGTGTTCATGCTAGGACACAGCCTGTACAAAAAATGGTTTCAAATTCTGGCACAAAGCCAGTAATTTCAGGGGAAGGGTTAAGTTGATTACATCGACCCCAGTATTCAAATGGTATTTATTTTATTGACCTCAAAAGAATGAAAGGTAAAGTCGACCTCAGTAGAATTTGAACTCAGAATGTAAAGACAAATGAAATGCCACTAAGCATTTTTCCCAGCATGCTAACAGTTCTGTCAGCTCACCACACTAACTATTGCACATATAATGATGTAGCATTTGTTTATGTTATGCCCACTACATGTCCCATCTACATTAGACACACACAGTGACATATCTTACCTAAGTTATACACTATGATACAGGTCCTGTCTAGGATATACGCACTTCGAAATATGTATCATCTGTTTTATACTCACTGATACATATCCTAACTATTTTATACACACTTTCCTCTCTATTTCATGCACTGCATGACACATGTTCTATCCGTGTTCTATGTTATACACACTTTCCTCTCTATTTCATGCACTGCATGACACATGTTCTATCCATGTTGTACACACTATGATACATGTAACACACTGTAACATGCCCTAGCTATTTTATATACTATATAACATGTGTTCTGTCTGTGTTAGACACACTATGATAATCCTATTTACATTATACACGTTGTAATATATATCTTAATTATTTTATGCATACTATATACACTATGATACACGTCCTATCTATGGTATACAACACTGACACATCTCCTTTCAACCATCACATGTTGTTTAAAAACTAAATTATAAAGCAAATTTCTTACATAATTAGAAAATAAAATCAATTTTGAAATTATCTAATATTAAAAAGACATTTCTGGAATGTAATGTTTTGCTTAGTTTAAAGATGAAGCTGATTATTTAGAAGCTATCAGCTTCTTTTATATGGCCTTCTGAGCATTGCAAGGAATTTATTTTACTGGTGCTCAGAATGCTGACTAACTACATTTGTGTGCATGCATGTACAATATAAAGATTCCAAATGTTTAGGTCACTATCAATTCCTCCTTTCAGTTATCTATCAAATGACAATATATCCAGTATTTTGTCAGTGTATCAAAATACAATTTTCTCTCTGGATGTATTTTTATTTTATGTTATCATCTTCTACATTATTAGCCTTGCAAGGTATGAGGTGATCATAACTACTACCGGTGCCATGAAAATAGCACCCTGCATACTCAGTAAAATGGTTGGCATTAGGAAAGGTATCCAGCCACAGAAATCATGCCAAAGAAGACATTTGTGCATAATGAAGTCCTCTAACTTATCAGACACCTATCAAACCGTCCAATTATTGGTTTCAAATTATCGCACAAGGCCAGAAATTTGAGGGGAGGGGTAAGTCGAATACATCGACCCCAGTGCTCAACTGGTACTTACTTTATCAATCCTAAAAGAATGAAAGGCAAATGAACCCTAACAGTATTCGAACTCAGAATGTAAAGTTGGAAGAAATATCGCTAAACATTCTGTCCAGCACAGTGAAGATTCAGCCAGCTCGCCACCTTAACCCTTTCAGTACCAAACTGGCTGAAACTGGCTCTGGCTCTGTAGTACAAATGTCTTGCTTTCATAAGTTTTGAATTAAAATCTTCAACCAAACCTTAGTCACAATTTATGTTCCTAACACTAGCTTAATTTTAAACTAAGTTATTTTACCAAATTCTGTGTTATATTTAGAGTTAATTGAAAGAAACCTAGAGCGTCGCAAAATAAATATGGTAATGAAAAGGTTAACCTATCCAATTATTGCCAGCATGGAAGCTAGACATTAAATGATGATGATTATGGTATGTATGAGTGAGTGTGTGTTTAGAAACTATAAAAACAAAATATAAAAGTGTGAGAGAAAAGAGCAGGAGCGAGTGTGAGGTGTGACTGGAAGCTGAGTGTGAAAGATGTAACTAGAGAGAAGAGAGAAAGAAGGAGAGAAGAGAGAAAGGAGAGAGAGAGTGTGTGAGAGTAATTTTATATAATGTATTGTTGAAACAAAAAGTTCATCAGTAGTTATAGATTTCCAACTGGTCCATTATATTTACAGTGGTGAGAGTAACAAAAGGGTGTTTGTATAACTGGAAAACTCAATACCACAAGGTATTTTTGCCCAAGTGCACTGATTTGTCAGGATTTTTTTTTTTTTTTTTCAGTATTTAACTTATGTGTACATCTTTCAAAGATTTGCATCAACGAAAGATATACATATGTGTACACAAACATATACATTTATGTTTGTGTGAACATATATGCATAGATGGATGTACGTAGGTATGTTTGCATGTATAATATGCCACCCCTTTACATAGTTTCAGCCATCTTGAGGCTATGGGAGACCAATGTGGTTGCAAAACAAACTTCTAAACCATAAAGCCATACCTGGTTAATAGCACATCATATACTGACCTGGAGATGCAGAGAGAGAGAGAGAGAGAAAGTGAGGGAGAGAGAGACAGACGGACAGACAGACAATGATTTGTTTTAGAAAGTAATCCAAAATGGAAATTTTTCAAGAAAAATCAATATATTCATTCATTCATTTATGTCTGTCTCCCAACCAGATGCCTTCCCTGTCGCCAACCTTTACTTGTTTTTCAAGTAACAGAGATTTCATTCCACCAATATTCAAAAGCACAGAGCTACTGGACAATTTGCTGAGAAGGAAATGGCAAAAAATGTCACCAATTTTTCAGAGAATGCACACTTTCACATAGATACACACATAAATATACATACAGACATACATATTTTTATACATACACACACACACACACACATTTACATACAAGATGGGATTCATATAAGATTCGTACACAGGGTATGGATTGCCTCTAGGTCAATTCTAGAAAACTTAGTTGATAATTTAACATATCTGATATAATACTTATTTTTATATATTAAAATTCTAGAATAGGAGCAAGTAGCCCAAAATATTAAAAAAACAAATTAGTAACACATAATTCTGCAAAGTGGCATAATTGGCAACTTCTAGCCTAATCTGATAACTTTGCATTACAAAAAGAAAGAGACAAGGATATATGTACTGAGCAATGGCACACTGTATCACAGGATCAAATAGAAAGAACACACATATTACATGAACCATCAGCAAGAGAAGAAAGCACAATTTGATCGTTTGTTTGCTGTAACTTGTGTTTTTATGCTATGTTACAGTTATAACCACATTTTAATGTGCATATGTATATATGTGTGTATGTGTGTGTGTGTGTGTGTGTGTGTGTATCTATGTATATATATATATATATATATATATTATATATATATAGTGTAAGATAAAGGAAATATAATATTGGTCCATTATTGAATTATTGACTGAGGTCATGTTTGACCCATATGTGTTCATGTGTGCGTATGTGTGTGCATGTACATGTATCTATGTGGTGAGTTTCACAAGAAAAATGTACAAATCCCAAATGAACTAAAACATTCAATCCAGAAATAAACACATGAATGGACAGATTGCTTAATTCTCAGAAAATTCTAGAGAAAAAAAAAACATAAAAAGGCAGAGGGAAGGGGGCAAAGAAAGGGGTTGAAACAAACAGACAAACAGACAGACATGTGAAAATATAGGGGGAAAAATATAAACAAATAGATATACAGATAGAGAGACAGACAGAAGATAAAGAAATAGAGACACAGACATACATACACAGATAGACAGTTAGACAGACAGACAGAAGATAAAGAGATAGAGACACAGACATACATACACAGATAGACAGTTAGACAGACAGACAGAAGATAAAGAGATAGAGACACAGACATACATACACAGATAGACAGTTAGACAGACAATCAGACAGACTGAAAGACAGACATGAAAATATAGAAATATAGATGGATAGATAGAGAGACAGAGAAAAGATAAAAGAGATAGATATACATCAGACACAGATAGAAACATAGACAAATAGACAGACAGATAGATAGAACTCAGCCAGAAAGATGGATACATAACAGGATGGGAGGGAGTAACAAATATTTACATATATAACAGAGAGAGAGAGTAACAATAAGACTCACACACATGTATATATATAAGAAAAACATGAAGAGATAGCTTTTAGTTACTTACCGATAAACTATCAGAATCTTTGGTAATTTTCCACCAGCGTAATTCGTCGAGTCGGTCAAAGACATCCTCAACATGAGTGTTCAATTCCCCGGCGTATTTAACAGCTAAGGCCATAAGACTACTCCGTGTACATGACTGGTCCTGCAGATAGACAAAACAACGATTATAAGCACTCAGAAACACATATTGGTTTGGCAAAGTGGTGGGAGATAAAATGTACACATGAGATTGTATTAATCAGTGGAGGGTTTAATAAATCATCGTTATTATTTAAAGTCCATTTTCAATGTTGGCATGGGCTGGATGGTTCAACAGGAGCTTATGAGCCAAAGGACAGAACCAAGCTCCATTAGCTGCTTTAGCATGGTTTCTATGGCCGGATGCCCTTCCAAATGCCATTCACTTTACAGAGTGTACTGGGTGCATTTTACATGGCTTGGCACAAGTAAGGTTGCCAACTAACTCGCAAGACAAAACTCCTTAATTGAAGAGGGGAGAACAGCATTGAAGATATCAGGAAATGTAGTCTCAGTAGCAGCTGGTATTGAATCAACTGCTTTGTAGTGTACAACTAAAAGAAGTGGTGGAGGAGGGAGGGCTTGGGTAAACTAAGGAGTCTCTATGTAGTCATTCAATCTGCTTGATCAAACTGTCAAACAACCCTCAATTCAAACCAATTTATGTAATGATTTCAAATTTTGGAACAAGTCCAGCGAATTTTAAGGGAGGTGGGGTAAATTGTTTACACTGACCCTTGTTTTACATTGGTACTTCTTTTAACAACTATGAAAGGATTATAGACAAAGTCAACCTTGACGGAATATGAACCTAGAACGTAAGGCAGGAAGAAATGCTACAAAGCATTTTGTCAGTTCGTTGCCTTAAACCAAACTATGCAATGAAATGGAAGATACAATGAACAATGTAGTCATATGTCTGTATAAAAGACAGGATGGTCATAACTGGAATATCTTTGATGACAGGCCTGTTAAATCAATTTCAGCCTGGAACTAAATAACAACTAGGATTTTAATTCTCCAAACTGTAGACTTTCAACAGTCATAGAATGTAAGATATCACATATGAGTGTGACATCAGTAATTATTCTAATTTGTTAATTACCTTTCAGCAATTACATACCCTGCTGTCTAATAAACATGTCATTAACTATACAACGAGGGGAATATTTAGGGTGTTTAGGTGTTTAATGGAACAGGGTTTTAATAGCAGCATGTGTGAGCTTGTGCACCACAGTAGGGTGTATAGTTGCAGATTTTAAAGATATCAATAGAAAAAGAAGTGGTGTGTGTATGATGTTTACTTTGTTTGAATAATTATATTACTGTAATCACACTAACATATTGCATTAATTAATGTCAATTAAATCTATGTTTAATAACTGATATGTATTAATTGTTATAACTGTTTTTATTTTGCTGGCACAACATTCAATGTACCCCACTGGTATAATGATATAATCACATTATCGTTGTCGCTGTTATCATCTTGTACCCATTAGTTCCTATTAAAATGGCTATCTTCCTAAATGTCTGAATCCTGCACCAAAATTGCAAAAACAAAGTCCTTCATCTAATCACTTCCTCCCTGGTCCCTATACTGTGTCGCAGTTATAATTAGATTCCATTGCAACTTCATCCCAACACCCCTATGTTGTGGTCTCAATTACAGAGCCCTTCAATCATCACATCATCACAAGAAATGCACTTTATCTTCCACCATCACCACATGGAAGTTTTCCACTTAGCATCTCTCATCCATCCACATTTACACTAGATACATCATCACAGTAATTTTCTCTCCCCCACAAAGGAAAAAAAAAAGATCAAATAAATTTACACGGCCTCTCTTCATCAGTGGTTTAAATAGCCCAATCGCAACCTCTTTCTCTACACTCTTCGAGTCTGTCTTTCTCATGCTAACATAACATATCCAAAATGACAATAAACCCGAGCTAAACTAAATAAAATTTGATTTGAAAATAGTTATCAAGGCTGAGAAACAGTGTTGAATATGAGGCCATATTTGAAAAGAACAATAAGATAGAGAGCGAGAAAATATTGAAATTTTTGCTATTTACGTGTCTAAAGTAACACTTAAAATTTTATCCAGCAAAAGATCACAAAAGAAAAACCATTTGTGTTGTTATGGTTACACGTTTTTTATTTGTGCTTTTCATTTATTACTTAGTTATATTTTGCATAATGAGGCATCACCAATGTGATTTCACAACATATTAAGTCAATCAATGGAAAACCTAATAAAATCGATATGAAGCATAATTAAGTTAATTAAGTCACAACAGGCATGGCTTCTATTGTAAAAATTATAACACTAATGGTATTTCATACATAAAATTACACTAATGGTCTTTCATACATAATATTACACCAATCCTAATTTTAAAACCGAACAAAAACGTTATTATTTTACACACGTAAACAGCAGAAAAAATAAATGTACAAACATTTATTTTCTAAAATTGAAAAGATGATTTTAAAAATTCATTTCTTACACATATAAGTTAAAGTGTGAATCTGTGAAATTCATGCCTTTCTAACCATAAGGTTTGCATAATCAGGCATGAAAACTTCTTGTGGTTAGTTACAGAGTTGTAACTGAGATGATGAGAGGTTCATACATTCTAATAAAAAATTTATTAATGAGACTTAAAGAATATCTGAGACAAAACCCAAAACCAAAACTACACTGAATCCAACAACTGAGGAGTAAAGAGACCCTAGTATATCACAGAGTATTTATCATTGACCATGACATATCAAAGTGACTTGTGAAAGTGTAGTACAATGGTTTTGCTATGGAATGGTGAAACTATTTTTTCCTTTTCTGAAAAAAGCAATGTTTTGAACTTATGAAACTTTTACATAATAGCAACAATATATATACTATAATAATAATCAAAGCGTATAGTATTATATATCCATTACGGTCAAAATTACCAATTGGTTTCACACTAGAGATTCAATGGAGTGTTAGGTAACAATCTGATTTATGCAACCCTGTGCTCTTCAGAGGTAGCCATTATGGAATGAAATATGGCAGCTGCTCTCTATTGTTGATGTGTGTGTGTGTAAAATATATGTGTGCATATATATATATATATATATATATATATATATATATTATATATATATATATACATGTATGTTTTTTAACACATTTTAGCATTAAACTGAAGAATTACTGAATAAATTTTTGTGGAATACTCATTTATTATACTTTAACAAGAAGAATAGTGACAATGACTTCAGTGTTTCCAACTGTACTCTACACTTACATACTGAGTTTTGTAATTTATTGCTTTTCAGTAAATCAACAGAGATGGATGGATGCATGGATGGAGGGATGGAAGTCAATTTGTCAGTGATGGTTATGATCGGCCAACTGGTAGACAGTCATCAAGCATATATGTATGCATATAATCCCTCAAGGCTTTAAAGGACAATTATTGACCCATAGTTTCATGGGTTTAACTGGATTAGGGTTAAATTTCCCATGGGATCTTGAGTCAAATCCTGTGTTAATCAAGTGAACTGGTGTCATAAAGAACAATGAGTTCAACCCAAGAAACACAATGAAATCTCAGCAGTAGATTTGAACCTGCGATCTACAATTTGAAAATCTAACATCCAAGCAATTCAATAGTCCCATCTCTACATGCAGAAGCTACATACATCATCCCTTGCTGAACAGAGAAATAGTTTTCTGTAGAGTGTTAGTGTTATGCAGAAGGGGCTGTGGGAAGTCAATGCAGAAGAATATAAGCAGCTCTTGGAGAGTCAAAAACAATGACAAGAACAACAGCAACAACAACTTGGCACTGGCTCTAATTAAATATCCAAGTCTGCTTAATGTAGTTTCGGAAATGTTAAGAGAATAAAAGGCAATGCCTACATCTATCTACAAGTGGATCTCATTTTACAAAAGAACACAAAAAGGGAGAGAATGAGTGGGAGGGGAGAGAGAGAAAAAAGTCATGTTGATGAAGATAGGGAAAGAATGTACATTGAAGAGGGAGACACAGAAATAGTAGCCGTACAACCAGGAAAGTGTTAATGAAGAGAAACAGGCAAACACTGCAATGATCTTATAATTTACAACATAAATTTATTGAAAGAAAAATAATTAAACTTTAATGGTAGTTAAGCAAAACAACTTGCTTCTGTGTTTATCTACACAAATTCAACCATAACATTTTTTCTTCAAAGTGAAAGTCCATGTATATGCATTTAACTTAATGTTGTTCTGTTTGCTGCTGTTGTAGTCGTTGTGGTTGTTGTTAGCAATAGTGTTATGGCTGCTGTTGTTATTTTTTGTTAGATATATTTGGTTATTATTTTCAGCTCCCTAAAGGCCACATTATGAATCCCCAGCAATCAGTTAATGGATTACAGTAAAGTTTGTGATAATGAGAATTCCATACATAATTGATTACACAGATTCTGGTTAGGAGCACTCCACACCCAACCCTTACATTCACACACATACTTACTTCATATAACACACATATATGTGTATATATATATATATATATATACACACACACACACACACACATATATATATATATATATATATATATATATATATATATACACATACATACATATATACATACATATATGCATATATATACATACATGAATATATGTATACATACATATATATATATATATATATGTATGTATGTATATATGTACACATGTATGTATGTGTGAGTGTGGAAGGGAGAGAGAAGGAGACAGAGAGATGCATATACATATTTACACATACCTACATATAGCTATGCATATATTTTGATAGCTACAGACATACACATGCACTCAATGTGCAGATAACATGCATATGTCTAAATATGTGTGTGTGTATACATTTATATATATATATATGTGCACATACATAAAAGCATACACATGTATATAAAAACATATGCACACTCACAAGTATACATATACAGTATAAACACACACATACATATAAATACATATGAAGATGATACATGCATTAACATAGACTTATAACAAGTTTATCATATATGATATATAGCTATACGCACACAGATTCATGATACAAGGAAAGATACATACACACATACAGAGGTGCGTGCGTGTGTGTGTGTGTGTATGTGTGCATAAACATATATAAAGAACACAATATATATATATATATATATATATATATATATATGTATATATATATATGTGTGTATATATATATATGTATATATATATCAGATATCGTTATCTCTTCCTCTCTCCCTGGTTACGCCCTCTCTGTTCCTTACTACCTCCACTCTCCACTTCCCCTCTCCCCTTACTATCAATATTGTTCCTTGTTTGGGTTTGTTAAACAATGATTGGAAGTCAGTCACAGTATGATGATATACGGTGTGATGCTGATGCCGGTGATAGTAATCGTAGTTTGAAATACAAGTAATATACAAATATGTGTGTGCATGCTTATAAACACACACATACACACACACACGTATATAATGTGTTTAAGTAAGCCTAATTATTTCCTCATATCTAATAATAATGTGTGGTTAACATTGGTGAAGCTGATATACATATATATATATATATATATATATATATATATATATATATATATATTATATATATATATATTAGGAAGGGGAGAGGATAAGGAAGTGCAACTAACCCCACTACGAGAGAGTACAGCATGTGGTTTTTCAGTTTTATCATATCGTGCATTGTAACCTTCAGGAGGTAAACAACAGGCACTATTGCGGTTGCACGAAAACAAAGCTGTAAAGAAATTAATAGCAACACCAGACTCACACACACACACACACACACACACACACAAATGTAAAAATTGTTATGTATTGAGTTTTTTTTTTTCTCTTTCTTTGAGGTAGTGATAGCTGGTACACTCTGAAATTGTGATAAATATTCCATATTTTCTTTATGGTGTGTATTTGATGCTGCTCTTCCTGTTTGTTTAACTCACATACTACTGACTTGGGGTTGAGTTGTTGCACGCAATCTCTGCGATCAAATATCTCACTTACATGAACTAAAATTGTACCAATGTATGTATATGTATATATATATATATATATATGTATATGTAAAAAAATACAAACTGGGACAAGAACGCAAAACATTTAGAAGACGATACAAAAAACACGGGCGGGACATTCGAAGCCTTCAATCTTCAGTCAAGAACCAGATCATCCTCGCAATTTCGGCTGATTAATCTTATATATATATACACACACACACACACACTGTGTGGGGTAAGAAGTTTTCTTTTTAGCCACATGGTTCTGGATTCAGTCTCACTGCGTGGCACCTTAGGCAAATGTTTTCTCCTAGAGCCTTTCCGTCCACCAAATCCACTCACAAGGCTTTGGTCGGCCCAAGTCTATAGTAGAAGACACTTGCCCAAGGTGCCATGAAGTGAGACTGAACCCAGAACCATGTGGTTGGGAAGCAAGTTTCTTACCACACAGCCACATCATCATCATCATTTAATGTATACACACACACACACACACACACACACACAGATATACTATATCATCATTATCATCACCATCTTCATGGGACTGGCATCTGCAGTTAATTCCAAACATTCTGGCACTCTGGTAGTCAGTAATTGCTACTGAGAGCTGTCCTCCACCAAATGCAGAAGGACCACAGTGTTGAGATCTGCCCAGTCTTTGATGTTATTGGTCCAGGACTTCTTTATCTGCTTCTCCTTTGTCATCCTTCAACTGTACTAGGAAAAATGTTTTGGACAAAGTTGCAAAGGATTACCTGGCCATGCCCAGCAAGTTTTCAGTTTTTCACAGTACCAAAGCAAAGTTGCTAGTTGTCTGGTACTCTATGGATGACATTCATTGCAGCCTTATAAAGATCAAATGTTTAGATTCTTTTTTTCCATGTAAGCTGTGTGAATATCCAGCTTTTATATCAGTACATAAAGATGGAGATTGCTACAGACTTGTACAGTTTGAGCTTCATGAGAAAACTGATGGAAATGCTTATCCATGTGGTGTTAAGCTTCTTCACGACAGTTAAGGCCAGGGCAAATTTTGATTTTATCAATTAATAAATGATAAAAGAACAGGAGAAGCATAATCACTTTTCAATTGCTTCATACATGTTGTACGTTTCATTTAAATGGCTTAAGGAAGTTAACAGATGTCACGCAAGCACTCAGCTCTGAACCCAAGCTTCTTATAGCAGAAACGACTGTAAGCTAATGAAAGTAATTATGTAACTTTTGTTCTTTGTCGTTCATAATGTGTTTTGTGTGTGTGTGTGTGTGTGTATATTATATACATATGTCCAACACATGTCAGCATTGGAAGATGGAAGTTAAATGATGATGATGATGATGATGTGTGTTTAATTAATACATATTTAGTTTGCTGTGGTAAACAGAACAAAATGCTGAAAGAAGACTAATACATTTAGTAAAGAATTTTTTTTCCCATTTGAAGTTGAAGTTGCTTTATAACTCAGAGTGTCTCACTATGTATAATACTTCAAGCTGTCTAATGATGAATTAGTTTCCAATTATGTTTATCTGACATAATTTTACACACACACACACACATACACACACACACACATATATACATACATTGAAAGAAATCGAGTGTGGTAGGAGCAGGGGCGAGGAGGAGGAGGATGAGGAGGGTAGTACAACAGAATGAAATTTGCATGAATTGAGAAGTCAGTGAGAACAATCTGTCAAAATACATATTGTTTAGAAGAATTGGTGTCATGGCTAAAGTTGACCTTAAACTAGAGGAGGGAGGACAAGTTGACCCTTAATAATCAACATTAGTAAACCGTTGACAGAGCAGATTGAGAAGAGGTAATTCCAAAGACTAGAATGTATCTCTCCAACTACAATCACTCCCACCACCACCGCCACCCTTCGCTGTGGGGAAGGGTAATGGCGGTGGTGGTGTCAGGGTGGCAGCAGGATGCAGCAGACACTGTGCTATTGTGGTGCTGCTTTCCCTACCAGAATGGATCAATACACACACACACACACACATCCTCAAACACAATCAGAATCAATCAATAGTGGTGTTCACCTCCAGCAGCACCATTACCAGAATCTCTCTCCTCTCTCTCTCTCTCTCTCTCTCGCACTCTACTTCTTTTAACCCCTCTCCACTTCGGTATAGAGGAGAGAACCTTCCCCTTTTCCATCACTACTATACAGTAGGTCACAACCACCCTTCCATCACTGCTATGCAGGAGAACACTATTTTTGTTGACTGTCTTGCTACCAGACTTTTGTGTGCTGTCTACATCAGACATGTGGTGATAGCCACAAGGATCGCTTATATCATTGCACAAACATTGCTCTCTCTCTCTCTCTCTCTCTCTACATACATACATACATACATATATATATACACACATTGTACACATGTTGACCAACATACATGACACTAGCCAGCCATGAGGTTGACCCCTTACATCATGACAGAAAAACAACAAAAATATAAAACTAAGGCAAGTAACAGAATATATGTAATTAGATAAAGGTTGTGATGAGAGTTGTCATAAGAGGTTACTTTCCTTAATTAGGTCACTGAGAGACAATTACAACCAGCTTGGTACTGACATGTCATAGTGTCCTTATTGTTATGTCTTTCACTGTCACCACATCTCAGTATTGTCCAAAGGGAAGGTCCTTGTGCTTTAGAATATGATACAACATACATCTGTTAAAATCCCAAGACAGACCAGAATGCATATGACTATAATCAGAATGTATATGACTATAATCAGAGATGTTCCAGCCATGACCACCTCATCTTTGTTTTTATATAAAAGATTACATAAACCAGTTTTTCTTTTTTTGAGAAGAATGGCTGCAGGCACTCTCATTATTAAGAACTTCTCTTTGAAATTGCATGATCTTAAGTTTTAATCTCACTGTACAACATCTTAAACAAGTGTCTTCTCCCATATTCTTAGATCAGGCAAAGCCTTAAGAATGATTTTTTGCCTACATCAGATGTGGAGTGATAGCTACAAGGATGGTATATATCATTTATTAAGTAATCATTGTTCTCTTTCCTGTTAGTCAAGCTTCAATGTTAGGCTATATAAGTATATATATATATATATATATATATATATATATATATATATATATATATACCTCACCAATGTAATTACACATATGCTGTTGGTGATTTCTTTCTCTTCGGACTTTTCCTTTTCTCATTTCCAATGAAGAGTTATGCTCGAAACGTCAAACTCTCTCTTTTTACCAAACTTCAAGCTAATACATTTCTTGGTGTCCGTTAATTTTACTTATTTATTTGAATTGGTTGTTCTTTGAATTAACCATACATATATATATATATATATATATGCAAGGACATGGTAAATGTAAAGTATTAGCAGACACTCAAGGAAAGAAAGAAAAGTGGTTTTATGTTTCAAGCAAAGCTCTTCTTCAGAAACAGGAGAGAGAGGAAAGTCCAATAGAAAAGGAAAATGGAAGAAAAAACATCGCCAACAATTCATATGTGGTTATTTATATATATATATACACATATATATATATATATATATATATATATATATATATATATATGTACATAGACACATACATATATATATACATATACACATATATGTATATATACATATACATATATACATATACATGTACATACACACACATGTGTGTGTGTGTATATATATATATGTATGATTTTTGTAGAAAACCATTGGCAGGTGTCATTTTTTAGAATTAAAAAGACAGTAGAAAAGCTATGCGACATTATCTGGGAGCAGAAAATACAAATAATTCCATTGTTGTGAGACTGTTGCTAAACACCAACATAACTTGGACACATTGTAGGACTGTTCCTATACATTAGGCCTATAAATCAAGCCCTTTGGATTACCAAAAGCTTCTTGATATTGAATGAATATTGCAACAGAGAGAATATGGCCGTATTTGCAGAGTGCTTTGACATAGACTCACATGACATTGGAGCTGTCTGAGACCTTTGACATGCCTCATAGATCACATGACACAAGAGCTGTTGGAAAGCTTTGATTTGTCTCAGGAGTCACATGACAAGAGTTGAACTTTAAATGAGTGTAAGTATAAATGATGAAAGAATGAGTGAGAAGGGCTAAGTATCCTGAAAACCATCAGTTATGACGTGAACACTAACAAGAACATCTGTGATTATTATAATTCATTGAGGAAACCAAACTATTGTCCAAGACATTCTAACTATGACGATCACATCTTACTTCCATGTGTAGTGTATTTATGACTACATTATTCAATATAGCTTTCTGTGTTTCAAGATGACAAACAAGCTGTGATCTTTGACTTGGCAGCTATTTCTAGCAGGCCAAACAGCAACGTAAAGGCTATTTTCTAGTCCAGCTGCATTCTGGTAATTATTGGCACTAGGTACAACACTGACATTAACCTCAAAGCAATTGTGCCATATATGTTATGTTAATATCCAGTCCAATGCAGCATGTGAAACAGATGTTAAATGACGATGATGACAATGTGACTGTGTGGTAAGTAGTTTGCTTACCAACCACATGGTTCCAGGTTCAGTCCCACTTCATGGCACCTTGGGCAAATGCCTTCTACTATAGCCCCAGGCCAACCAAAGCCTTGTGAGTGGATTTGGTAGACAGAAATTGAAGGAAGCCAGTTGTACACACACACACACACATATGTATGTGTGGGTGGGTGGCTTGACAACTGATGCTGGTGTGTTTACGTCCCTGTAACTTAGCAGTTCAGCAAAAAAGACCAATAGAATAAGTACTAGGCTTCCAAAGAATAAGTCCTGGAGTCGATTCGTTCAATTAAAGGCAGTCAAATGACTGAAACAAGTAAAAGGAATAAAAATATATATATATATATATATATATATATATATATGTATATATATATGTATGTATGTATATGTATATATATATATATATATATATATATATATATACATGCATACAAATATATATTGGTTTCAAATTTTGGTACAAGACCAACAATTTCAGGGGAAGGGTAAGTTGATTACATTGACCCCAGTGTTAAACTGATACTTATTTTATTTATTGACCACAGAGGGTAGTGGTGAGGGTGTATGTGTGGATGGATGGATGGAATAGCAGACATGAAAGAGTAGAAAACAATGGAATAATAAGTTTGGTCAGGGAGGGGAGGTAGGTATGGATAGCAGAAATTTGAAGTCAGATAAAGACAGATGAAATGAAGGTGCCATGAAGTGGTGCTAAACATTTTGCCCTGTGCACTAACAATTCTTCCAGCTTGCCACCTTTATATACATATATATATATATATATATATATATGTATACATACACACACTCACTCTGCTGTGATGATTTTAAAATACAACACTTAAAAACCTAACAGTATATATTTTTTTTAGCCTGCTGAAGAGATTTTGCCTAATATAAATGATTTTAGTAATTACTATTTAATCTATTAGGTTTAACTGAAACAGCTGTAAGAGACCATGTTTGATTTTTGCAGATAATAATAATGTTTTATTAAATGTTATATCTCTATTTTCTTACTTCCTTTTGAATGATTATAAACCATGATCTATAATATATATATATATCATATATATATTTGCATTCTTAGTGTACACAGATCAGTATGAAACTCAAGTCACAAGGAAAATAATTCAGTTAAATAAACAATGTATGCAATACATATGCATTAAGTACTCCACACTTTCACTTTCATATACAAACAGCAATATTTTAATGTGTGTGTGTGTGTGTGTGTGTGTGTGTGGT
>NC_042998.1:70301209-70306209 GCF_006345805.1 Octopus sinensis | reverse complement strand
CCCAGTACGCAACTGGTACTTAATTTATTGACCCAAAAAGGATGAAAAGCAAAGTCAACATTGGCGGAATTTGAACTCAGAACATAAAGACAGATGACATACCGCTAAGCATTTCACCCGGCATGCTAAAATCTCTCTGTAAACTGTGATAGGAGTACATGTCTGTGATGTGCTCAGCCACTTGCAGAGTAATTACATGTGCAGGCTGTTCCCTTGATTGGATCAGCTGGAACCCTGATCATCCTAACCAACAGAGTGCCAATATAACACACACACACACACACACACATATTTACTTCTTATATTCAATATTTATAGTTTTAGTCATCTGAGTTGGCATTGTCTACCTTGTTTACTCAGATATAATGTCCTTTCATCAAAAATCAACAGTTGGTGTTATGCTGTCCCACTGAATTAATATAGCGAAAATAACAGCTGTAGAATAGACAATAAAGCACCATAAGCTGTAGTTTATTTTATGACTAGTTTTGGTGCCACTAGTTCTGAGTTCAAAATCATACTTATGGAGTTGACAGAGAAGAGTTCAGAAGCATATTTGCCTACTTTCACTTTTGCTGACAAAGTAAAAATGCACATAGCACAATATTTAACCCTTTAGCATTCAGATTACTTTGTCAAATGTAATGCTTAGGTATTCACATCATTTTAAATTAAACATGCATTATTTCATAGCTTTGAGATTTCGACAATGTGATTGTTTATTTGTAAAATTATACTATAGGGTAGGTGTGAATAGCTCAGATACAACCAGTTTGAAGGTAAAAGAGGTAGAATATTTTGGCTAGATATGGCCAGTTTAAATGCTAAAGAGCTAAGGTGCGTGATGCTACATTGCAGAGAGAGAGAGAGATATATCTGTGGTGGTAGATTATATGAAGTATGTGTAAGATGTATGCAATACTACCTGGTAGTGAGACATGGGTAATGAATGTGGGATATCTGTGGAGGTAGATGTGAGAGATCAGTGAAGGCTGGAGTGAGATGATTTGAATTTGAGCTACTGGCTGGACATTAGAAAGATATCAAGTGATGTCATCATCATCATCATCATCATCATCATCATTTAACGTCCGCTTTCCATGCTAGCATGGGTTGGACGGTTCAACTGGGGTCTGGGGAGCCCGAAAGCTGCACCAGTCCAGTCAGATCTGGCAGTGTTTCTACAGCTGGATGCCCTTCCTAACGCCAACCACTCTGAGAGTGTAGTGGGTGATTTTATGTGCCACCGACACAGGTGCCAGACGAGGCTGGCAAACGGCCACGCTCGGATGGTGTTTTTTTTTTTATGAAAAAAAATTCACTGATATACACATGTAAACATGAGTTTTTGGTTCAAGATCCAAATGAGACAATTGGGCAATGCTGCTTGGATGCTGGTCATTTGACATGGCCATGGCAAACTGAACATTGAGCTTGCTTTGGCAAACAGTACTTTTTGGCACTAGAGGCAAACACACACACACACACACAAACATGCATGCACAGTAATATACACATACAGACAGAAAGTGTGAAAGAGACAGAGATATTACAATTTATTAATTGAACACAACAGATGCAAGCATTTTCCATCTCCTCATACATATTAAAAAGAAATATGTTCACACACATAAACAGAAAGAAAGAGAGAGAGAAAAGGGGAGAAAGAGAAAGAGTGGGGAGAGAGAAAACAAGAGAAACAGTAAAAGGAGGGGAATATCAAAATGTCCCACATCAAATAAGTGAGCATCATAATCAGCATAGCCAAAACAGCTGTGCCCAAACATTTCATAGCTATTCAAGATATGTGTAAACAAGAAAGACATGAGATGAACACAGAGCAATTAAACCATATCAGCATAAGTAAACTGACATATAGTAGAGGGACTTATGGTTACTGTTTAATATGGATTGTGGATGAGCCTTGATGTACCAGAATCAGGATCAAAATCACTCCAGCCACAACCATCCAGTCTGTTTTTAGGAATTTGTAGGACTACATTATCAGACACGTATGGTTTCTTATTTAAAGTGGTAAGATGTGATTTAACTGCTATTTCTAGCAAGTCAAGCGATTGCACAGTTCTCGCTCCTTAGCTTGGTGGTGGTAATGCTGTTACAATGAAGAATCATATGTGCCTGTGTGCCTGTATAAGGAACAGGGACTGCTGTTTGAAATACTGTTTACAGATGTGTGGGCTAGATTATGGTGTCATGTAGTAGTAGTAGTAGTAGTAGTAGTAGTAGTGGTAGTAGTAGTGGTAGTAGTAGTAGCAGCAGTAGCAGCAATGGCTGTGGTGGTGGTGTTAGCTGCTATATCAGGCTGTATCATCAGTGAAATATTCATAAGTGTAAATATTTAGTTAAGGGTTTAGACAAGGGGACACAACAACAAAACAACAACAATAGCAGCAGCAGCAGTAGGAGTGTGTGGTGTCGGGTGGGACTGAGTGGAGGTTGGGGAGGACTTAAGGGAGCTGCCTTTGTCGGTGATAACCTGCTGGTTAGCTATGTATGTAAAATATAACACACAGCACCACAGCGCCAACGCATCCATTCTTGCTTCATAGTCCCAAGGGGTGTATTCGCAGAACTTCACCAACGCTACCATACCGGCATCACAACTAACAACAACAACAACAACATTACCACTACCACCAACACTACCAACAGAAATATCATTACTGTCCTTGAGATGTTGCCACTTCAGATCACATTAGTGATGGAATGGAAAGTTAAACACAGTATGGGTGTTGTTGTTGTCGTTGTTGTTGTTGTCAGTAGTAGTGGTGGTGGTGGTGGTGACAGATCCTGATGATTCTACATTCAACAACTCAACAGGCATAGGCATGTACACACATACATAATGGTATTAGAAGCATTTTCCTACATACATTCTTTTTACTCACCACAGACACACACACACAATATACACTTATATATGTGAGTATACAAAAATGCATACACACACATATACATACATATATACACACACAAATATATACATACACATAAAAAACATATACATGTAAACAGTGGTGGGGTTGGAATAGAGAGGAATTATTTCTTTTTTTTTTACCTTTTGAATAAACATTTTCACATGAGTCCCATCACAGTTTGTTTGCAATAGTAAAGTTCTTAAAACCATCCCCCATTTCTAGACCATCATAGTCTTGTTTCTTTGGCAGGAATTGATTATCAATGTGTTTTGGTGTCACTTTATAGCCAGCAGGGCAGATGTGATTTTGACATGCTTTGCAACCATGTGGCTTCAGTTTTAGTTCCACTGCACAGCACCTTGGCCAAGTGTCTTCTGCTATAGCCCCAGGCCACCCAATGTCATATAAGTAAATTTGGTAGACAGAAATTGTGTGGAAGCGCATAGTTTTTATATCTATATATGTCTATGTGTCTGTGTCTTTATGTCTGCGTTTGTCAGCCAATGCCGCTTTGACTGGCTTCCGTGCCAGTGGCACATAAAAAGCACCATCTGATTGCAGTCGATGCCAGCTCCTCTGGCCCCTGTGCTGGTGGCATGTAAAAAGCACCCACTACACTCTCGGAGTGGTTTGCGTTAGGAAGAGCATCCAGCTGTAGAAACACTGCCAGATCAGATTGGGGCCTGGTGCAGCCTCCTGGCTTCCCAGACCCCAGTTGAACCATCCAATCCATGCTAGCATGGAAAACAGAAGTTAAACGGTGATGATGACGATGATGATGATGACCACTGCTTGACAACTAGTGTTGGTCCATTTATGTCTCTGTAACTTAGCAGTTTGGCAAAAAAGACTAAGAGAATAAATATCAAACTTTATAAAAAAAACATAAGTGTTGGGAGTGATTTGTTCGACTAAAACCCTTCAAGACGTTGCCCCAGTATGACCACAATTCAATGACAGAAACAGTAAATGATATTAAAAAATGAGTGATTAATTTTGGTTTGCAATAGTGAATGTTGTCTGTGTGTTTATTTAAGCATTGTGTGGTATTACTTTTATTGTTAAGCAACTAATTTTGTTGGGAATTCTACAGAGTATAGGTATGTTGACCATAGTACTTGCCTACTAAATTCTGCTTTGTATTATGCAGTGTCATGCATTACAATTGCTCTTTGTTGTGAATGCATGTTGAGAAAGTGAGAGAGTGTTATACATGTATGGCCTATATCATGGAGTACTGTCAGCCATATATGTAATTGACTTTGTAAGTTAAATGAAACAGACGTTAAATGATAATGCTGATAATGATGATTGAGCAAGCTTAGATACAGATTTACATATATGCGATCTGTTATTGATAAGAAGGTTTTCAGTTTTGGTACTTTTATTGTATATTACTCGTGTTAGTTTTATGGTTGCGTGGCACATTTTGTGTTTTGCTTTATGGGGTTTTTCATGATGTCATAAAGGACACATTGGAAGACACCAGGAAATTAAAGGAAGACCCAGAAAACAATTCTATACTAAAACTCAACATCCTGAATGCTGTAAATAAAATCCTAGCAATACGGTGACTCCATTTCTAGACATAAACATTAGATTCTAGAAAGATTCCAAATCTAAATACAGACGTTTTACTCCAACAAAAACATTTTTGTACCCTCTGATAAGACTAAGAATGACTAATATGTCAACCCTAGTAAATACCATAAATTTCTTTTGAGCTCCAACACGAATAACTACAAAAAGATGAGATTCTTTTAAAATTCTACATGATACTAATACTAAAGTAAAAAGACTAACAACAGATTTAGAAGTAGAGACTAAAATGTTATGCTTGGTAGTAAAAAAAATCCCATATGCTACGTTTAAGGATCATAAGGCTAACTTTGCTAACAACCCCACAACCAAACTCGTTAATCTGACAAAAACACATACAGCAGCATTATCAGCAAATACTTATTGATAAGGTAATCCCCAAAGTCTGATTATTGTCTCAGTTACTCATATTGAATAATTCAGATTCAGTCATGATGTGCTTTAAATTCCTATCCCACAAAC
>NC_042998.1:70241209-70296209 GCF_006345805.1 Octopus sinensis | reverse complement strand
ATTAAAAGCACCCACTACACTCACGGAGTGGTTGGCGTTAGGAAGGGCATCCAGCTGTAGAAACACTGCCAGATCAGACTGGGCCTGGTGCAGCCTCCTGGCTTCCCAGACCCCAGTCAAACCATCCAACTCATGCTAGCATGGAAAGCGGACGTTAAACGATGATGATGATGATGATTATTAAAAAAAAAATGGCACATTTGATAATGTATTTCTAAAACGATGGTTTGACCACATCTGGAATGTTAGCTTTCAATCAAAGATCTTCTGGATAAGGGTAAACAGGGCCTAAACAATAACTACATGTCAGGGGATTAAAGCAAGTGTAAACAAGAGGTAAAGGAAGATGGGTATCTGTGTAGTTAAGGCGGCGAGCTGGCAGAAACGTTAGCACGCCAGGCGAAATGCTTAGCGGTATTTCGTCTGCGTTACGTTGTGAGTTCAAATTCTGCCAAGGTTGACTTTGCCTTTCATCCTTTCGGGGTCGATAAATTAAGTACCAGTTACGCACTGGGCTCGATGTAATCAACTTAATTGGTTTGTCTGTCCTTGTTTGTACCCTCTGTGTTTAGCCCCTTGTGGGTAATAAAGAAATAGGTATGACAATTGTGACAGAATAGCTTCACAGATAGTTATAGAACTATGTAGCTAACTTGCTACCAAGCTACATAGTTATCCAGATAAGGTTATAGAACCAGAGGTAAATGAAACAAAATAAAAAGAACAAGCTGTGATAAATAATCAAAATCTCAGTATCCCCTACATCTCTCCAAAAGTTAAAGGGGGTACTAGCTAGAGCACAGCTGTTGTTATTAGCCTACCCTGTACACATCATATCATCTTACATGACTGCTCCATGTCATACTACCAACATTGCAGTCACAGCAATATAGAACTGACATTATAAGACATACACACACATGCTCATATTCATGCAACACACACACACACACACACACACACACACTCATACACATGAACACACACAAACACATATGCACATGTGCACACATACACATACACACATTACAATGCAAAAATGGTGCGGGTGAACGTGTAACATATGTGCTCTGAAAAACAACGTAGCTACATAGTGGATCTTCAGCAGGTTTGCAGAACCCTTCACTGTAAAACCCCCAAACCCTGTTAGATGTTACGCTAAAGAGCAGGACACTGAAGGAGTGGCAGAGTTATACTCCCTGGGGGAAAGAAAGACAAAAGAAAACAGAGACCAGATGCTGAAGAGGAATCAGTAGAGACACTATGATGACATCATTATGCCATTGCCATAAATACCCCCACCCTACCACCATCAGCTCCACCACCACCACCACTACTACTACTACTCTTCCTTCTACCAAAGCAACTCTCTCAGTATGTCTTCAATACCAATTTTATTGCAAATCTCAAAGACATACAATTTATGTTAACTTTATATTTAAGGAATCAGTGAGAAATACCAGCCAAATTTCCCCTCAAATCACATCCTAATGTCTTATAGGAAGAAGGACACACTGAATAAAGTACTCCAGGGTACACTGATGTAGTATGGTACTGTGGTACTGTGGCTGTTGTACTGTGATAAGAGAGCGGTAGATAAGAATGCCTTGTGGTAGTTGTTCTTCCTCTCAATGGTCTGAGTCCAAATCCCGCTGAGACTAACTTTGCCTCTCATTCTTTTGGTGTGTGTGTGAGATGGTGGTGGTTGTGGTGGTGATAAAATGGTACCAAACCAGAGAAGGAAATTGGCAGAACTGTTAAAGCATATGTAATAAGATACATTTGGAAGAAGAGATGGGTAGACTATCACTATGAATGACACAGAGTACTCAGTGTCAACCCTTTCAAGATTTAGAACTAAAAACTATAACTCATACATTGCAGTCACTGCAATAATTGCCAATCACTACAGATTCTGTGGAGGTACATGGCCTAGTGGTTAGAGCAGCAGACTTGTGGTTGAGGGATCGCAGGTTCAAATCTCAGATTAAGGGATGTGTGTTTATGAGTGAAACAACTAAGTTCCACACAGCTCTGGCAGAAGATAATGGCAAGCTTCTGCTGACTCTTTTGCCATAACTTTCTCTCACTCTTTCCTCT
Source organism: Octopus sinensis (assembly GCF_006345805.1). Taxonomy (NCBI): domain Eukaryota; kingdom Metazoa; phylum Mollusca; class Cephalopoda; order Octopoda; family Octopodidae; genus Octopus; species Octopus sinensis. Next base: position 70,294,109 of record NC_042998.1, on the reverse strand, counting down.
TGCACCTAGCAGCTCACCTGCGACAGACCAGTGTCCCGTCCAGGTGGGGAACCTATATGCCAATGAAACCAGGAAACCGGCCAGGCATGGCTCGAGAAGGAACAAACAACCACAGATACTGTATTTTCTTATATACAAGCTGATGTATACAGTGTAAACATTCAAACATCATTACTGTCTTTCTAAATCCTGTTGCATTTCACATACAAATTTTGGTCTGCCAAAGTTGTTTTGGTTTGTAAGTTGACTTTTCTTTTTATGGCTGAAAAATTTGATTTGTATGCCATAGAATAAAGTATATGACTCTGTGTCAATGGTGGAACTATAATGATTATCACTAACCCAGGGTCATTATGATGGTAGGTACTTACTATAAATATGTGGCCCTATCTATATCCAGGGCCACTCTGTTAATCAGGGTTGTTTATGTATCTGTTCCTATATGTGCAAGTTGAGTAAGGGATTTTTTTCTTTATAGAAATCTTTGAAAATTTTTACCCTCCATGCCACCAGTGTTGCTCAAAGGAAAAGATTTCCTGAAAGACCAATATAAATTGGCACCAGAGTTGCTGCAGACATCGCCACCAGAATCAATGCAAAGACCCACAGCAGATACCACAAGGCTTCTTGTTCATGCTTTAAGAGTTCTACCAATCTCCTTCTCTGGTTTGGCACCATTTTATCACCACCACCACCATCACACACACACACATACACACCAAAAGAATGAAAGGTAAAGTTAATCTCAGCAGGATTTGAACTCAGAGCATTGAGAGTAAGAACAACTACCACAAGGCATTCTATCCAACAACCTAGCAACTCTGCCACATTGTCCCCTTCATCCTGTATTAGTATTAGATATTCTTATTTAAAGATTTCAACAAAAATTACATAATTCTTAAGACTATGATAAAAACTGAAATGTCGATAATGAAATCTCCACAGAATCCATACATATGTCTTTCAAACTGGTGAAACTTGTAAGATTTCTCATTCAGCTGTTCCAGAGTATTATATACCACTCTAGTATCAAACAGTATGTACATTAAATACACACACACCCATATATATACACACACACACACACACACATATGTACATATATAATATATATAATACACATACACATATATATACATACATATATATATATATATACATACATATATATATATATACATACATATATATATATACATACATACATATATATACATACATACATATATATACATACATACATATATATACATACATACATACATATACATACATACATACATATACATACATACATACATATACATACATACATACATATACATACATACATACATATATAATATATATATATATATATATATATATATATATATATATACATGTGTAAATACACACACAAACGCACACACGTATATTTAATACTTAAGAAGATTTAATTTTATATTTTCTTCTCGGAATGTCTGGTGTCTATTTGTTACCTTGGTAACATTTTCAGATTTTTGTTTTCCCTCAGATTCATCTCAAGGTTAATTTATAGAACACGCTGAACAGGAATTGTGAAGTGAGGTAGACATGAAAGCGATTGTCTGCTGCATGAAGATGAAACAGCTGCACTCATGCGACATGTTTGCAATGTAAAGGATAGACCCCACATGTTGGGTGAGACATGATACTGGTGGTGATGGGGGTGGTAGTAGTGGGTAACTGTATTAAATTAGGTGGTATGTATATATATATATATTCTTTTATTCTTTTATTTATTTCAGTCATTTGACTGTGACCATACTGGAGTACCACGTTTAGTCAAACAAACTGACCCCAGGACATATTCTTTGTAAGCATAGTACTTATTCTATTAGTCTCTTTTGCTGAACTACTAAGTCACACAGGGATGTAAACACACCAACATCAGTTGTCACGTGATGGTGGGGGAACAAGCATAGACACACACATATATATATATATATACACGACAGGCTTCTTTCAGTTTCCATCTACTAAATCCACTCACAAGGCTTTGATTGGCCCAAAGCTATAGTAGAAGACACTTGCCGAAGGTGTCACACAGTGGGACTGAACCCAGAACCATGTGGTTGGTAAGCAAGCTTTTTACCATACATGATGATGATGATGATCCAAATTCATATTTACCACTAAACTTACCCCCTGCTCTTCGCAATCCTTTGCCCGTATTCTCTTTTACACTAACTGTCTTGAACTTTAAAAGTATGCTCTGACATCTTGTTACCAATATCTTTATATCTCTTTTCCAGCTTATATAATGTTGAGTAGCTATGTAAAAGAGTAACGAACCCCTTTGGTCATGAATAACCATGGGATTGCACCTAGAAAGATACTCTCTGAGGCACAAGTCTGGGCAAGGAAGCGGAGAAAACTAAGAAGTCCACTATAAGGTCTTCAGATACTAATCACAACTGACTACGTAAAAATGGATTTTACAACTGTAGTCTGTAGAGTTATACTCCACAAATGAAACGTAATAAAAGATGACAGTATTTATGTAAAGGTAATCTCTACATATTTAATAATCCTTTCTACTGTAGGTACAGGGCCTGAAATTTTGAAAGATAGGGGTAGTTGTTTACATTGACCCTAGTACACAACTGGTACTTAATTCATCAACCCTGAAAAGATGAACAGTAAAGTTGACTTCGATGGATGAAAGGCTGAGCATTGCGTCTAACATTCTGCCAGCACACCACCTAATATGAAGGAGGAATTTAGGAATAAAAGTACATTCCTTATAAACTGTTGTTATTGCTACTTTGGTACTTGGATAAATCCAACATTGTTTGCTTCTTACATCATTGTACTTATAGTGACCTCTAGAGCTGAAGTGGTGCAACAAACAATAAACTAAGTTGTCGACACTTCTGTCGATATCAGCTGGTTAGATACAATCCAAGGCAGTGTATTACAGATACTGGTGAAGGCTCATTGCTTAATGGATAGGGTATTTGGCTCATGATCGTAAGGTCATGAGTTCAATTCCCAGTGGCAAGTTGTGTCTCTTGAGCAAGACACTTTATTCCACATTGCTCCAGTCCATTCAGCTGTAATTCAAAGAACCGGCGTTGACACATTTTGTGTACATATGCCTGTGGAGTACTCAGCCACTTGCATGTTAATTTCACAAGCAGGCTGTTCTGTTGATCAGATCAACTGGTACCCACGTCATTGTAACCAATGAAGCGCCAGTGTTACAGGTACTTATTTTGCAATCCCTTGGAAGGCTGACAGGCAGAGCTGAACTGGGTAGGACACAGCTGTAGCTCAACAAAGTACCAATCATCTTTAAAACATAATACCTTGCCTGTGAGTCACAAGATGATGAGATCTAATCCCACGATTTCTTCTCATGTGTCTTCTATGTTTTCGTCTCTGGTAATGGAAACAGAAATCATCATCATCATCTTCATCATTTAGCATCCGCTTTCCATGCTAGCATGGGTTGGACGATTCAACTGGGGTAAGGCTGCACCAGGCCCAGTCTGATCTGGCAATGTTTCTACGGCTGGATGCCCTTCCTAACGCCAACCACTCCGTGAGTGTAGTGGGTGCTTTTTACGTGCCACTGGCACAGATGCCATACGAGGCTGGCGAACGGCCACGACCGGATGGTGCTTTTTACGTACCACCAGCACAGGGGCCAGGCAAGGCTGGCAACGGCCATGATCGGATGGTGCCTTCTGCATGCCACTGGCACGGAGGCCCGTCAGGGCAGCGCTGGCGACGGCCACATTCGGATGGTTTGCTTACATGCCACCGGCACTGGAGGCCAGAAATAAACCATTCCACCAGAACCTTAATCAATGTCTAGGATACTGGTTGGTTCTATCTTTAACTCTTTACCTTTGACTTTCAGAGAGATTCTAGTCATAGAGTGGGACTAAGGTGCCCAACACACATCTACCAATTATTTTCTCTAACAGTTACATAAGACACACTCACACACACACACACACGCTCATATTCAACCCTGCGAACTTGTGTACATGGGAACAAGAGCAGCAATTACATAATCTATGTTTTGGGCACACGGCCAATAGCTACTATTAGTTATGGTAATCCAGAGAAGTAGAGAAAACAAAAGGCAAATTGAAGGAGGACAACAACAACTCTTATTTGCCACAAGGGGCAAGGTATGATGGGACATAACAAGGACAAAACATGAAGCTGGCGGAGTTTATGTTGGAAGAGATTATGGGGAGGAAAGAAAAAAGAAACAAAAAAAAAACAAGTGTACAAAAGGAACAAAAGAGGATGCCCTGATGATGACGATGATCATGATGATGACAATGATGATGATTATGATGATGATGATGATGATGGCAGTAATGATGATTTGTGTGTTTATCTTGATGTGTGAAGATGTTTTAGATGAAATACAAGAATCCAGGCATGAAGTGTTGATGTTACAGGTGGGGGTGGGGGGCGCGGTCGGCAGAGGTAGATAACAAATAACAGGATTATTATATGATTATAACGATGATGATGATGGGGAGGAGCTGATGAAGGTGGAGGGAGGTGGGGGGCGGGTTGATGGAAAGATGCAAAAAATGGGAGATGAAGTCTAGCTAGCAATGAACCATTCCTTGTTAAAAGAGTTCCAGAAGAAATGGTACATAGTTTCACCATCACCACCACATCTATATTCACTGCCCTGCCCCTAACCAAACAGAACTAAAGAGGGAGGGAGGGAGGGAGTAACAATATTTGTAGTTCAGTTAATACTATAATTACCTGATAGTGTTTGTTTGGTAGTGTATAGGGGGGAGGAAGGAAAAGGGGGGATGACGATAGTGGCCATGGATAGTGGGGTGGCAGGTGTAATATGAAGGTGGGATAGCATTCATCTTCCTCACCGTCTTCTCATCCTCTCTCCACCACAATACTGCTGTATGCTGATCATGAGGGGGACCTCTATGTGGTTACTCCATCTGCTAAAAATAATAACTTAAACTCCCTCATGTTGGATAATGTGATCTTGGGTTCCCTGCATATGGTTAAAAGATGAGAAGGTCGCAGCTAGAATGTCTTTGATCATAGGTCTGTTTAACCAGGGCAAACCTGGGGTTGAGAAAAACTGCTACTACTACAACAACAACAACAACTACTACTACTACTACTACTACTACTACTACTACTACTACTACTACTACCTTTACCTCCATCATCACTAACATTATTAGAAACAAAAATAAAGCAGTGAGCTGACAGAAGCTTCAGCAGATTGGACAAGATGCTTAGCAGCATTTCATCAGTCTATACGTTCTGAGTTCAAATCCCACCAAAGTCGACTGACTTCATCTTTCATTCTTTTGGGGTTAAGAAAACGAGCACCAGTCAAGTACTGGAATCAATGTAATCGACTTTCCCATGCCCTCAAAAACTGCAGGCCCCGTGCCAAAATTTTGAAACCATCATTTACACACAATATCAACATCAGCATCATCAACTAAAACCCATTCCTGATCATTTTGTGTATATGTGTGTGTGTGTCTGTGTGTGTGTGTGTGTGTGTGTGAGGTGTATGTGTGTCTATATGTGTGATACATGCGTATGTGTATGTACTCTGTAATGTACATGATGATAATGATATATGCATGCAGTATGGGCATGTGATGTGCGCATATCTGGGATGCAATGTATGTATGTGCATACATATATATATATATATATATATATATACACACACATAATATGTATATGATGTGTATACATGTTTATACATGATGGGTGTGTATATGATGCATATGAGTGATGAGCGAATGTGTACAATGTAAGTATTTATTCCAAGCAGTAATAAGACAACAGAAAAGTTTTCCCATCACCTCAACTCCTGTCTGTGTTTGTAAAGTATATGTGTGTAGATATGAGTATATATGTATGTTTACAAGTATCATTTCTATACACACCCAAAGCCACCTCCTTTACATTCAGCACATAACTAGTTACACATGTCTACAGTGTGATGGTGGTAATGAGGGATGGCTGAAGCGTGATACAAGTACAAAAATAAACAATACTTAAACCCCTATATACACACATATAGAATGCTCTCTCTCTCTATGTTGATATATATATATATATATATATGTATGTATATACACACATACACACATATATATATACATACACATATGAATATATATACATATGTGTGTATATATATATATATAGATAGATAGATATATATACACACATACATATATACACATATATATATTCATATATATATTTATACACATACAAAATATATATTCATATATATATATACAAACACACACACACACATATACGACGGGCTTCCTTCAGTTTCCATCTACCAAATCCACTCACAAGGCTTTGGTTGGGCCAAGACTTCTACTGCATATATGTTGTAAAATATTGTTGCCCAAGGTGCCACACAGTGGGACTGAACCTGGAACCATGTGGTTGGGAAGTAAGCTTCTTATCACACAGCCATGAAAGTAAATTTCCTAAGTAGTATGGTTGTGAAAGCAGCCAAGAAAGATTGAGTATTAACTCTCAAAAGACAGAAAAAAGGTTGCCAGCAGGCAGCTACAGAGAATCGTTCCCATGTATGTATCTTTTCTTTTATTTGTTTCAGACATTAGACTGTGGCCACGCTGGGGCATCCGCCTTGAAGAATTTTTAGTGAAATGAATCGACCCCCAGTACTTATTCTTTTAATCCTGGTACTTATTTTATCAATATCGTTTGCCGAACTGCTAAGTTATGGGACATAAACCCGCCAACACCGGTCGTCAGGAAGTAGTGAGGGACAAACACACACATACATACATACATACATACATACATACATACAAACACCACACACACATACATACATACATACATACATACATATACACACACACACACACACACACATACATACATACATACATACATACATACATACATACATACATATATGACAGGATTCTTTCAGTTTCCGTCTACCAAATCTACTCACAAGTCAACCTGAAGCTATAGCAAAGGCTATGGTACTTGCCCAAGGTACCACACAGTGGGAGTGAACTCGAAACTATCTGGTTGGAAAGCAAGCTTCTTACCATACCTGTGTGTGTTTGTGCGTGTGTATGTGTACGGGTATGTGTGTGTTTATTTTCTACACACCACTAGTTAGCCTGAGCTTGATGGAAAGACATGAGAAAGAGAGGCAATTTTTGTTGTTGCTTTGAACTAAACTTTTGTAAGTCTGTTTCTAGTCATTCAATGGCATTGTCAATTCGTTTCTTCATTTGAAAGTATTTTATAATTGCCATTTTTATCTTGACATTATGCATGCAACTATAAACACTTTCTAAGTACATACTGAGAGAAAGAAATGAAAAAAAAAAAAAAAGAATAAAAACCATCATGTAGGTCTAATGCCAAATAAAGGGGTTACATCAGTGTAAGAAAATGTAAATGCTTCCAGTTAAGTACCAGAGCATTTGGATTTTAGCTTTTGGGTTTTATGTCATGCATTTTGTGAAAAGCAACATCATTGGTTCTTTGGTTCCTAACAGGACATTCACTAATTCATGTACATACATAGATACGTACATACATACATATATGTACATGTATGCATACATGGATATAAATACATACATATGTGTACATATACATACATATATATATATATACACACATATATGTGTGTGTGTATATATATATATATATATATAGATAGATAGATATACACACATATATGTGTGTGTATATATATATATATTATATATATATATATGTATATACATGTATGTGTGTGAGTATATATATGTATACATATATGTATGTGTGTATATATATATATACACATACCTACATGTGTGTGTGTGTATGTATACACACACATATATATATACATTTACACACACATACATGTGCGTATATATATGTATATATGTGTGTGTATATATATATATATATATATGAGGACATATGTATTCATATGTTTTATGTATTTATATATATACACGTATATGATGTATATATATATATATATAGTTTATTGGGGCACTGTAATAACATGTTTTCAGATTATATATGTCAACATCTTCGCAACAAGACTAAATATATGTTTAGTAAACAAATGTTTTTGACTCGGTTTTATAAATTTTATCGATGTACCTGTGCATGTGTGTTGTTACTGAGCTGTCGGTGGTAGTGTTACTGATGCTGGTGGTGGTGGAGGTAGGGGGTGTTGGAGGCAGGGGGTGGTTGTCATCATCGTCATTGTCATGGTTATGTTGATGTAAGGCATTAGTAAAAGTAGATGCACTGAAGTGCATCAGGAAATGAAGGATGAGGGAGAGAAGGAAGAGACTGTGGTGGTGGTGGTGGTGGTGGGTGGGGTGTAAGTATGTATGTGTGTGTGTGTGTGTGTGTGTGTGTGTGTGTGTGTGTGTGCATAGGTGTGTATCTTTGATGTATGAATCAATCATCCATCAATACTCAAGCAGGCCTTGATACACATCGAATCTGTGTTATGAAACATAATCTATGTATATACATTTACATTCACACACACATGCATGTGTGCACACGCACAAACACACACACACACACACACACAAAGGTTCCGGCAGCTAAATTGAAACCATTTTCAGAATGTTATATTTTAATAAGTATCATGTAACAAGTCTAAAGATATTTATTGCCTTATTTTTTTTCATTTTTTTTCATTTTTTTTTTTTTTTTTTTTGCTACAGGTTATGATAAAATGAACTAGAACACTAGCACAATCTTCTTAAAGAGGACAGAGCCATTTCTTAGGAGTGCAGTCAAAATTGTTTTACAAGCACTGGGGATGAAATGGAAGGAGGATGTGGCGTTGGGGTGGGGTAAAAACTGCATCTTTACAGGCATATTTTTTTTTTTTTTTAGTTTTTATGTCTTAAACAAAGTTTCATAAAATTTTTAATGTAATATGATGACAAACTCCTTGTTTTCCAGAATAACTATAATGACAATAACAATAATATTTATGCAGGCGTGTCTGAATGGTAAGAAGTTTGCTACCTAACCACATAGTCCAGGTTCAGTCCCACTGTGTGGCACCTTGGGCAAAGTGTCTTCTACTACAGCGGTGGGCCGACCAAAGCCTTGTGAGTGGATTTATTAGACAGAAGCTGAAAGATGTGTGTGCATGCACGTGTGTGTGTGTGTGTGTGTGTGCATGCGCATGTATGCATGAATGTGTATTTATGTCTGTTTGTCCCCCACTACCACTTGACAACCTGTATTAGTGTGTTTATGTCCCTGTAACTTAGAAATTCAGCAAAAAAGACCAATAAAATAAGAACCAGGATTATTTTTTTTAATGTATTGGGAATCAATTCATTCAGCTAATGGGTCTTCAAAGCAGAGCCCCAGCATAGCTACAATCTAATGACCGAACACGCTGCAATTGTTTTCGTTCCAACACACGATCTCAGATCGGGTCTCTTGCTATGCAAATACATCTCCGTAATATTACATTTGAAATATTGAATAATAGATTTAATATATAACAGCTATGAATATAAATTATAAACAATAACATCATCATCATTGTTTACTGTCTGCCTTCCATGCTGACATGGGTTGGACGGTTTGACTGAGGGCTGGCAAGCCAGAAGGTTGTACCAGGCTCCAATCTGATCTGGCATGGTTTCTACAGCTGGATGCCCTTCCTAACACCAACCATTCCAAGAGTGTAGTGGCATTAACCACGCTCGAATGGTGCTTTTTACGTGCCAGTCAAGCGGTAGTGGTATCGGCCACGAAAATGATTTCACTTGACTTAACAGATCTCAAGCACAGTTCATTGCCCAGTGATTGAAGGGTACTCTTAAATGGGCCGGTTATGCTACACTGGCATAGGCTACAGTTGCAGTCTCACTTGACTTGCCAGGTTTTCTCAAGTATTCAAACCTTAAGAATAATTGATAAGACATTGTCAAATTTGTGGGTATTTACATACATGCAATAAAGATGGTAACTACACCTGTAGCATCCTGTAATGTCCTGACCTGGATGTGCATATATATGCATATACACATGCTTGAACATTATTGACTAGCTATGAGTGTCATTTGTTAATCTCATTATCTACTCACATGTATAAACATACAAGAAAACTTACATACAGGCATAGAAATCAATATACATGTGTGCTTCCCAACTCCTTGAAATACGTTGGAGGGAAATAAGAACCTTTGATGCTAAAAAGAAATTTATAGCTGACCAAGTTGTTGATTGCAGAGTTATTGCAGTCAAACCTTCCAAAAGTTACTGTTATGCAATGCAAGAATCTTTGGTGTACAGGAGAAAAATAATAGGAAACTTTGAGGCATAGAATGTAGGTTAATGGTAGATGCATCAACATATGCTGGGCTGGAGCAAATTGAAGATAAAGTACCAGTCCAAGAGAGAAGACAGATGTCTACAAATAGGTAACTTAACCAGAAGGTGACTATCAGACTGGCATTGCCAAAGACTATTTTTAGATATAAAATGCAAAAACATTCTTTCACTGAAGTTCTTGAATGTAACCAATACTGTGAAAGAAGCTATCCAATAAATCTGGTGCTGCAGAGGTGATTATTGGCCATTGTTGGTATCAGATTTGATGAGCTCACTTTAAAAGTGGTAAAGCAATAGTTAGCCATGGGACCAGATTATCACTTGTTCCATTGATTAAGTATAGATCTCTGTAGTTTTGAAGAATTTGGTAAAGATAGGATCTAGAGGTGGAATCTGGAGTGGATGTAAGACAAATACCATTTGAATCAATGGACCTTGTAGGGTTAGGGTGATCAAAGAGAAAGTAAAGGTATATGATTATATATGTGTCTATGTGAATAAGACTATGAGCATGTATACATGTATATGACGTGCATGTGTGAGCTTGTATGTATATAAATGTGTGGGCATGTGTGTACTTGACAATGTGCATGTATACACACAAACACATAGATACACTTTATATATATATTATTATTATATATATATATCATCAATGTGTCATATAACTGGAGTTATTTATATATATTACTGGACTATTACTACATATATTCATATATATATACGTACATACATATAATCAGACCAAGGCAAGCATAGAGAAGTAGACATTAAATTATGTTGACGATGATGACACTCATTTGTGTGTGTGTGTGTGTGTGTGTGTGTGTGTGTGTATGTGTGTGTGTGTGTGTGTATGTGTGTGTGTGTGTGTAAGACTATATATGTGTGTAAGTATAAAACTATAGGCAAGAATCAAAGATGACGATGGAGCTGATGATGAAGTCTGGAATGTATGTTTATCCAGTTGAACACGGAAGAGAGAGAAGAGGACAGAGAGAAAGAGAGAATAGTGGAGAGTATAAGGGCCCGTGATTTTAACCGGTGACATTGGAAGGTTACCGAGTGTGTTAGTTACATGTCAGTCATCAGATGTCTCCTTTCAAGTCTACCAAGATATACACAGAGTACTAGTAGTACTCTTGCCACCACCACCACCACCACCACCACCACCACTACTACTATCTTCATCACCATCACTACCACATAGAATATCTGTGTTACTAAGGGCAGAGTGAGGAGGAGGAGAAGAAGAAGAAGAAGAAGAAGAAGAAGAAGGAGGAGGAGGAGAAGAAGAAGAAGAAGAAGAAGAAGAAGAAGAAGAAGAAGAAGAAGAAGAAGAAGAAGAAATGCAGGTATATGTGTGCATGCCAATATATATGTATATATGCAGGTATACAGATATATATGCCACTCACCTGCATTACACCTGACACTCACCTATATTACACCTGCCACCTACATCATACTTGCCAATAACCTATAAAACTAACTTACTGCTCACCTATACTACACCTGTTATACTTACATTACACCTTTCACTAACCTACATTCTACATTACATTACACCTGTCACCTAAATTCTACATAATATTATACCTGTCACCTAAATTTTACATTACACATCTTACCCGTACTCTACATTACACCTGTCACCTACATTCTGCATTGCATTACATCTGTCACATAAATTCTACATTACACCTGTCACTTCCCTACATTACACCTGTCACCAACATTACAACTGTCACAGCATACATTACATATGCTGCTCACCTACTTAACACCTGACACTCACCTACATTTTACATTACACTCATTACACACCTACATTAATAACTGTCATCAACATTACACCTGTTACTTACCAGTATTACACATACTCACTCACACAACACCCGTCATTAACTGCCATTACACCTACTGCTCACTTACATTTCACCTGTCACTAACATTACATTCACCTATCTATCACCTGCTACACAACTAGACACTAGTTTTAGTACAATTAGATAGTCTACAGTCTACCCTGACCACATGTCACTAACATTCTGAACTGTTTAGACTTCATTCTACATCCATTTCATTCTACATCCATTGCCTTGGAAGAAATATTATACAGTGTGTGTTACATAGAATCTGCTATACAGAACATTATGCAGGTTTTACCAGGCCAAAAACTGAAGACTACCTAATATAGTAATTCAGTGAAGGAGAAGTAGTGAGAGTAATAGCCCAAACTGAGAGGGATAGAGAGAAAGTAATAGCAATGAGAGAAAGGAAGGTGTGATAGATGAATAAGGAAGGGGTGGAAAAAAATCAGCATTTCAATTCTGTGTGCGTATATGTGTGTATATGCGTGCATGTACAAGGGAAGTGTGTAAATGTTTTTATGTGTGATTATTATGTACCTTATTTATATATAAAATACTACAATTAACCATCATTATTGGCAGTACATGGTCAGCTAGTAGGTATGCAATGAAGGATTATTGGTGCTGCTACTGGGCTCTGGCTATCATCAAAGTAACATTTTTTAACTTTTAAAAGTCTCACTTCACCTGGCTGTAAATAGAAGATGATACAGAGATACCAGTGTAAGTAGTGGTAGCATTGTTAAACTGATTGATGTTTAGATAACTTGAAGTTATAAGCTCATTTGCTCTAGAGGATATTACTTAGAAAGAGTGAGGTAAAAGGGTGTTGATGTTTAGCCTAAGGTCATCCTTGATCAAGCCATTCATGATCAAAGGCATTCCAGCTGTGACCATCCCATCTTTTATTCAGTGCTTCCAGGATTATATTATTTTGTGTGTTTTTTGCATTTGAAGATGTTAGGATGTTAGGATGCGATATAAGGGAGATATAAGGTCAGGCAACCAAGCAGAGGTTCCCAGGTTGGCAAGAAAAATTTAGCAGAATTATCAGTACATTGTACTAAGGTTGATGTAATCAACTTCCACCTTTCCCCTTAAACTTGCTGGTCTTGTGTCAAAATTTGAAACCATTATTATTATTATTATTATTATTATTATTATTATTATTATCAGCTGTGAGGTACATACTCTTTCTCCTCTCCTCTATGACAGCTGCTGCTACTGCTATTACAACTACTACTACTACTGTTATCACAAGCCTACAATTCCGTCAAAAGTTGCTAACACCCTTCTACAATAACCTCACAATAAACAGTACCATAGAACCACCTCACAACACCATTATTAGACAAAGAAAATAACAGTACTAAACAGTAGGCACACAGGGTGTATGTAAGAGGTGAATATACATGTGCGTGCACGTGTGTCAACGTGTATACATTGCATTGAGTGTGTGTATGCATGCGTGTGTATGTGTGTGTGCATGCATCTGAGAAGTGGTTACATATATATATATATATATATACACCCATATATATTTACACCCATCAACATACATGTACTTTCATATATGGAATATACATGTACATGTACACAGCATATTATAGAGTGTATATCCATGTGCCTGACATGTGCATGAGTGCATGCATGTGCCTGATATATACATATACATATATATATATATTAAACAATGATGATGATGATAAATATATATATATATATATATATACATAAAAAGAGTTGAGTGCAGAGTTAATGCAGTTTGGCAGTCACACATGCACACTATATAAGACACAGACGCACACTCATACAGCATAGCATGAGAGGGTGTTTGAAGTGAGCAAGATCTAGCAGACACACAGACAGACAGAGGCAGGGAAGAGGAGAGGGGGTTGTGTTGACAAAGTCTGTTGGCCTCACACACACACACACACACACACACATACATGACTTTTACATGCACTCATAGATACAAATACAGCTCACACACACACACAGAGATACAACTTCTAAATATATATATATATATATATATATATATATATATATATATATATATATATCTATATATATATATATATATTGGTAAAAACGGTAAGATAACGAAAGAAAGAAAGAGACCTCAATATTATGTAAATAGAGGAAACTGAACCGAAGAGATGGTGTTGTGGATTTCCACCTCGGCATCCGAAACTCAGAGTTTTATCTTGGCTATTGAATAATTGTCACATATTATCTTACAGATATATATATATATATATATATATATATATATATACACACATACACAACTAACTGACAATCATACACAATCACACACATGTACACACACACACCACACACACACACCACATAATTACAAACATAATCAAACACATTCGGGCCTCGTGCATACACACACTTACGAAAAGTTATTGATAACCTTTATTCTTTTCTAAGACACACACACATACACATTCATGCACATGTATGTGTGGCAGTACTGATGGTGGTACTGACAGTTATAGCAGTGGTGTACCACGACAGCAATAGAGGTACAGGCAGTAGTAGTGAGTGTTTAGTGCCACCGTGGTAGGAAGAGTAGTGATATGTTGTTGTTTTTGTTAGTAGTAGTAGTAGTAGTTATTGTAGTGGATGTGGTGGTGGTGGTGGTAGTGGAAGAAGTCTGGATAGAAAGCTGCAGCTAACTGTACAACGAGCGAAGTCTTCAAGGTACAACACAAACACACAGGCATGCTTAAGCAGACAGACAGACACACACACACACACACACAGATACGCACATACACACACAAATATATACATATAGAATAGTGGTGATGATGATGGTGGTGGTGGTGGCGTCGTTGGTTAGTAGTGATGCAACATGAAAGCGGGTATCGAAACTGCAACTGCAAGACCTCACAGACGCAGTCACAGACAGACACCGACAACAGTGCAAGCGATGGTGGTGCAACTGCACAGTCAGACTGCAGTATCATGCAATGTAGGGCAAATCACATCGTGTCTAATTTGATGAAATGCACAAATGTGCATCTCACTGGAGGGGGTGGGGGTGGAGAAGAAGAAGAAGAAGAAACAAGAGTGTGCACACTGCATTTCTGCAAACTTCGGGGTGGGTGGGGGATGGGGTAAAATGCACTCAGTTAATTCCTTGTGAAATGCTAGAGAAAGGAATGCGGTATTGCACACTCCAACAATGAAGTTGGTGCAACTGCAAAACCACTTAGATGACGGGAGGAGGGAGGAGGGGGACGACTACAGTAGCAAAAACAACAACAACAACAATAATAATAATAGTTCTAAGAATGGTTCTAAAGGTGAAGATTGTGATGATGTAACATTTGGATATAATGAAGAATGGTGTAGCAGTAACAACAGCAGAGCAGGTCGATCAAGCTGCTAGAAATAGCAGTCAAATCTCCCAACTTCATAGCACATCATGCCACCTTAATATACAGACGGGATGGTCATGAGTGGAATGTTATTGATCATAGGTATGCTCACTCAGAGCTCACTTGGGATTAAATAACAACAACATCAGTGATGATCATTTCTATCGTTGATACAAGACCAGGAATTGTAGTGGAAGAAGTGAGGTAACAGTCAATTATATTCACCCCAGCACTTGACTAGTATATCATTCTATTGACCCTGGAAGGGTAACAGGCATAACTGACCTCAGTGGGATTTGAACTCAGAATATAAAGAGCCTTAACAAATACCGCAGGGGATTTCATCTGACACTCTAATCTTTTTTATAAACTACAAAGGTGAAAACTGAGAGAAGCCTCCCCCACCACCACCACCACCACTACTACCACCCTTGCCTGTTCTGTGCAGCACATATGCTACATAGGACATATTTTTCTGGCATCCGTGCATTATATATGATACACATTACAATTTTTTTTTTTTTTGTCAAGTACCAGAATAATTTGGGAATTATGAAAGGAAAGGAAAGCCTTATCCCTTTCAATACCAACCCGCCTGAAACCGCCTCTGGCTCTGTAGTACAAATGTCTTGTTTTCATATGTTTTGAATGAAAATCTTCCACCAAACCTTAGTCACAATTTATGTTCCTAACACTAGCTTAATGACAACAAAGTTATTTTACTAAATTCTTTTGTTATATTTAAAATTAATTGACAGAAACACAAAGCATCTCAAAATAAATATGGTAACAAAAGGGTTAAATCACTCAGAACGTATGAAACAAAGACTAACTTAAAAGCCTGAAAACAAACATGGACGTTTTGGACAAACTTATTTAAAATGATTCAGGCAGGGAAAGGGTTAAGGGCCAGAGTACAAAATGTGGGAGATTTGGCATACTATGATTGATTGATTGATTCTAGTTTCAGCTTATGAGCTGTGGCCATGCTGGGGCACCGCCATATGTATACATGTGTTATAGAACATCAAGGGGTGGATCCATATTACCTAGGGGCTAATCAATGAGCTCCCACTGATCCATGATTATCGTAACTACTAAAGTCAGGTGCTCTTTCTGTATTATATGCTCCAGCCTACAGACACATGCTCAGGAGAGATTCATTCACTGAGGCCTTGCACACTGCTCTCACTAATCTTTGAATGGATTTACTGGAGGACAGAACTTCCCTCTCTCACACTCACCTTCCATTCTAAGTCAATGAGGCGAATAATTCCCAATACAGGTACAAGGTCAGAAATAGGTACCAGTCAAATATCAAAGCTAATTAATTGATTAATCAACTGGGACTTTATTTTATTCATCGCCATCATCGTCATTTAACGTCTGCTTTCCTTGTTGACATGGGTTGAACAGTTTGACAGGAACTGGCAAGCTCGAGAGCTGCACCAAGCACCAGTTGTCTGTTTTGGCATGGCTTCTATGACTGGATGCCCTTTCTAATGCCAACCACTTTACAGAATGTACTGGGTGCTTTTTAGGTGCCACCAGCAGGGTTGCCAAGTAACTTGCAAGACAAAGGACCTCTTAGTTGAGAGAAGTAGAACCAAGGAAAGTAGTTGTGTGCCAGGCAAGAGGTCAGAGTACAATATAGGAACAGAGATAATTGTCTTACCTTAGAAGAGATACTTGGCCACCCCAGCAGGATAAGGAAGGAGAAGGAAGGTGGGAGAGAATTAAAGAGAAGGATAGAGAGACAGTCAGAGACCTTGGCAAAATGAAAGGCACAAACTCCTTTACATGAAAGTAGGTAAGGGTTAGCAATAAAAAGGCATACAACTGTAAAAGCAATGCTTCAAAAATATGCATTTGTCTAATTTAGGTGTTGGCAATCTTTTTGAAGAAGTGGGCTGCATAAAACATGACTCATCATCAGGAAGAACACACTACAAATATAAAATCTAATGTAATTTTTCATTAGATGTGTCGTTCAGAAAGTGTCACTGAACACAGTTTGCCCATGACTTGTCTAACCCATGATGGCTTGCAAAAACAGACATAAAAAAACATGTACTCACTTGGAGAGTACATAAATGCAGTGTAGTATATGTAGTTACACAACCATCTTGGAAACAAAAGATACAGTTTCAATACCCAACAGAGAATTTCTAGTTGTTTTTCCAATCACAAACTGTTATCATAACGCGAGGACGTGGAACAAATATAGTATTATTGGACGCTCAAGAAAGAAGGAAAGAAGGCGGGTTTAATGTTTCGAGCGGAGCTCTTCGTCGGAAACATAGGAGAAGGAAAGATCCAGAGAAGGGAAGACAGAGGAAACAAAAATCGCCAACAGTACACACGAGGTCACATTTTGATATATATATATATATATATACACACACACATATATGTATCAAAACATACATACACATATATATGTATTAAAAACATATATAAATATATACATACATATACACACACATATATATGTAAACACATACATAAACATACATATATCAATATATATACATACATACATATATATATATGCATGCATATACATACATATATGCATATGTGTGTGTGTGTGTGTGTGTGTGACAGAGAGTGGGAGAGACCTTATAAAGAGAGCAATAATGTAAAGGGTGATGAAGCAGAGAAATGTTTACATTTTAAACATAAGAGAGAGAGGTGAAAGAGAGTACTGCATAGTTGTGTACCTTTAATAGAACTCTCTACAAAGAAACCACGATAAAAAGAAATAATGAGAAAATGCACCAAAAGAGAGGAGAGAGAGAGGGGAGAGAATCGTGGATGTCATTCCCTATTTGAACTATGTCCTAAATTCATGAGAATTTTGGTGTTTTAATCTTAATAACAAGCAAATCAAGGAAGATGTGCCCGTAGCAGCAGTGGCAAGCAATAATAATGGTTGTGTCTGTTTTGCTAATTATTTCTTTATTTATATATATTTATTTGCTTTATTTATTTCTTGTCTTCTATATTTGCTTTGTTAAATGACACAGGCAAAACTTTGATAATGTAATCAAGATAGAATGCACAGCTGTGTTAATGCCTCTTCTGCTGATTCTCTTTTACTTGGCTGCTGCTGCCTTCAGGCATCTGGGGGATTTAGTTCACAGCTTGTGACTTCAGCGGTGCTGACATCTGTGAATGAGTTGTAACATTAGCAATAGATTGGGTTGGCGCTGTAAAGAGCCAAGTTCCTAGTTACTGCTCCACTTCAAAAGACTCTTCAAATACTACAAAGATGTTAGCTATCACATCGACCTTAAATATGCTTCTTCCTTTTTCTTTTGCTTCCTCCTCCTCCTCCTCCTCCTCCTCTCCCTTTTTTTTCTTTTCCTTTTATTTTTTGTTTGTTTGTTTGTTGGTTTGTTTTTATTTTGGTTCTGTTCTGCTTTGTTGAAAGGTTACATGTCATATGCTAGGTATTTAGTTTAACAAACATATTAGCCAAAGCAGAAACAGCATTAGTAGTCTCACTTGTAAGGCATCATCTGTCATATTAAACAGCAAACTATTGCGATTCCGATAGTGCAAAGGGTTGAAGGTTTGCAGAGAGTACAGTTGTATGTTGAGGAAAACAGCAAAGATAAGATTAACTAATCGCTACTAACAGACATTGCTTTTGAACTTCTCTTTGAGACATTCAGAACTGCGGTGACCATGGCAATGGCACCAGCATCAGTATTATCAGCTTATGAATGTTCTGGAACTGTGGTAGTATTGCGGATGGCATTAAGGAAAGAAATGAAAGGAAATAAGCATAAAGATGACAGAAGTTGCAGGAAAAAAAAAGTTTATAGTAGAAACAATTACCAGTGGTATATTTAATATATACCAGTGGTATATATTATATATATTGAAGAACCACCTACACAAGCATATTGAGATACTGTTATATACTTATGCGCACACACACACAAATATCATCGTCATTTTAATGTTTACTTTTCTGTGCTTGCATGGGTTGGACAGAGGTCATCGAGGTAAGTGGTCTATGGCTGGATGCCTTTCCTATGTGTCACCATTACCGTTTTTTTTCAAAGCAGGACAGGGTTTTTGTAGAAGATTAGAAATGAACAACTCCACTTCTATGGTGGTGACACTCATTTACGACTATCATGTGATTTCAAAACAAGACACAAACACAGATACACTCACCAATGAGCACACACACACACATGTATACATATATAGAGAGATGCATACATACATATATGCATACACAAATACACACATACACATACACACACAACAGGCTTCTTTCAGTTTCTGCCTACCAAATCCACACAAAAGGCTTTGCTCAGCCAGGGGCTATGGCAGATGGTAGTTGTAAAAAGTGTTATACATTGGGACTAAACAGAAAATTACATGGTTAGGAAGCAAACATTTTTACCACACAGCTATGTCTGTGTGAGCATACATATCAGCATTGTTTCATCGTCATCGTCATCATTATTATTATCATAATCATCATCATTGTCAGCTTATACCCAATTTTCTTTGATTGTACATGTTGGATGGATGGTCTTGTCTACTAGTGTCTCACCACTTGCAAGGTTCTTTGTCAACAACTTCATGAAGTTCAGCATTTTATGATCAGCTTTCACCACTTGTTCCAATGTCTGCCTCACCCTCTTCCACAGGTTCTTTCCACTTGGATTGCCTGATATTCCTTTGGTATTACAGATGACCTTCAGACATATCCTGATCAGCCTGGTTTCCTCTTTATACACTACAGCTGATCCTTCTCATTCCCTGTTCTCAGTTTTCTTTTAGTTCATTTGTGGTTCATCATTCATTCATTCACACAAATATTAGACATCCAGTTTTTGCATTCAATCCCCATGTTTTGCTACCATGCAACGTTGAACTTTATACCTAAGCATCAGACAATTTGCCCTTCACTCTCAGAGAAAATCCATTGGCAGCTAGCAAACATGATATTTCCTTGAACCTTTTTACACCCTATTTTCTCTCCAGTTACTAAACCTTCAAAATAGATTCTCATCATAAAACTAAATGCAAGAAAGCGAAATTTGAAGAAGGCTGACTTCAAATGACCTAAAACAAAAAAATAAGAGAGCTTGAAAGATCAAAACCTCAGAAAGTCAAATTTTGAAATAGTTTAAGAGTAAAATAATGTGGAAAGCAACCTTAAAAGACATCTATTTGTGGTTCTGAAAGGGAATTTATAATAACATATTTATTTTTATTCTGCTAAATCAGAATAATAAAGGTAAGCAAGAATGGTCTTTTTATTTACTTACACGATGACAACGATGATGATAGAAGCATACAACAGGGATAAGATAATGAAGACCTAAGTGAAAACTGAAATAGTTTATTTATTGAATACTTCCCTTCTTTAAATTCTCTCATTATTTAATAGTTTCCTTTTTCTTTTAATACAAATGTAAACAAATCAAACAATCGAAAGACTGAACTTAATGTCAGTATTATAAAGCAAAAGAGTGAAAGCAAAGAGAGATAAGCATATGCATAAGGAGGAAAACATTTGATAATGAGGCAACTTTAAGAACAGAATATTCAAAAAAGGTAACTATCTAAGTTTTTGTTTATGTCCTTGATATGAATCCCTACAATATACTTTTATCATTATCATCCTGTGATAAAGAAATCATTATTATTTTCTGTAAGTAAATATGTTCACTGTATCTCATATGCCTTTGTTATTTTGACACAGCTTAATATAAAAAAGTAAATGTTATAATATGTTTCTCAAATAAACTACATTTGAAGCGATGAATAAATGTTTTTAAGAGCATTTTCCCTCTTATTTTCCCCTAAAATAGTTATACTGATATAACATACATAATAAAAGGAGGAAATATGCTTCTCAAATAATCTTTATTATCAAACTGCTATTTTTCTTCTAATGTAGCAGAATAAAAGAAGAAAATATGCTACAATATGTTTGTTGAATAAACCATAAATAAATATATTTTAAGGTCAATTTTCATATTTTTCCCCAGCATTATTTCAAAACTCAATATTCTGAGCATCAAGCCTTTCAAGTCTCTTGATTATTAAGTCATTTGAATTTTGTCTTCTCATGTTCAGTCTTATGACACAAATCCTTTTGAACACCTACCCCCACTGCTAATTAAGTCACCTAATTTAACAAAAGCTATAATCTACTTCTAAGGAACTTTTCAAACATTTGAAAGGATACACAGATCACAAACTACTCCTGTTTATTTATGACATACAAAATCTTCTCTCTCACAACTAATTTATGGTCACACTGCATCTTTTGTGCACCCAAAGCTTGGCACAGGAATGGCTGTGTAGTAAGAATATATGTTTCTTTCTTACCCACAAGGGGCTACACACAGAGGGGACAAACAAGGACAGACAAACGAATTAAGTCGATTACATCGACCCCAGTCTGTAACTGGTACTTAATTTATCGACCCCGAAAGGATAAAAGGCAAAGTCGACCTCAGCGGAATTTGAACTCAGAATGTAGCGGCAGCCGGAATACTGCTATGCATTCCGGCCGGCGTGCTAACAATTCTGCCAGCTCGCAGTAAGAATATAGGCACAGGTATGGCTGTGTACTAAGAAGCTTGCTTCCCAACTACATGGTCCCAGGTTCGGTCCCACTACATGGTACCTTGGGCAAATGTCTTCTGCTATAGCCTCAGGCCAATTAAAGCCTTGTGAGTGGATTTGGTAGACGGAAACTGAAAGAGGCCCATCGATCATGGTCGATGCCAGCTCCTCTGGCCCCTGTGCCAGTGGCATCTAAAAAGCACTCACTACACTCTCAGAGTATTTAGCATTAGGAAGGGCATCCAGCTGTAGATCTGCCAGATTGGATTGGGGCCTGGTGCAGCCTCCTGGCTTCCCAGACCCCAGTCGAACCGTCCAACCCATGCCAGCATGGAAAACAGACGTTAAATGATGATGATGATGATATGTATGTTTGTATGTCCATGTTTGTCCCCCCACCATCGCTCGACAACTGATGTTGCTGAGTTTACATCCCTGTAACTTAGCAGTTCGGCAAAAAGGGCCCAACTCCCACCCTTCCCTATTCTTCTCCTCTCCTCTTCACCATTCCCTCTCTCTCACTCCTCTCTCGTCACTGACACGTGACAAGAAAGAATCTACCTTTCTACCCACATCCTTCATAAAGGCTAAGCGTGCTTATACTGTCTCCTTCATAAGCTTGTCTTCCTAGCGTTCATAATAATTTTTCTATCGTCTTGACTTAACAGCCCTCACTATTTGTTTTTACTGTTTTGTTCTCACTGTCCTGTTCTTAATACCACTTTCACCCTCTGCAAAAATTCCAAAATTTTATTTGATTTGCTTTGCAGGAAGGACTGTTTCAACGAAGTCGCATCTTACCCTTGCCTTCGAAATGCAGAGTAGTTGAAACAGGGACAACTGAAGAAGGGGAATATTCTTTATGTTGTATGTCTCGTTTCTCTATTTGTTTTCTTCGTTGTTCGAAAAAAAATTTGTTTCTATGTTTTTGTTTAAAGTTTTCATTTCTCATTGTGTTCAATGTTTTTTTGATGTCCTGTACTGATATACGCATGTATATATAGATATATATGTAAGTATGTACATATATGTATGTATATATGCATATATTTATATATTATTTATACTATTATATGATCGAACGCCACACATCCTTTCCCAAGTAAGTTTTATCTGAATAAGTAATAGGCTTACAAAGAATAAGTCCTGGGGTCAATTTTGACTAAAGGTGGTGCTCCAGCATGGCTACAGTCAAATGACTGAAACAATTAAAAGAACAAAAGAATACACACACAAATGCATATGTGTGTGCGTGTTTAAACATATACTTAATATTATATCGTATTCCAATTCTTTGTGACCAAATTCCCAACAGACTTTAACACACTCCCTGAAGTATTGAGTACTTTGTCATGTATCTGTAAACCTTCTTCACATGAACACAATACAAGAATATCATATAGTTAACGGAGAGTTGTCATCATGGAACATGGACATTAAACGAAGAAGAAGAGGAGGAGGAGGAGGAGTGAACATTAAGTGAATGGATAAAGGATTAACAAAAGATGTTGAGTAAAAATGTTTTAATAATATATTTTTATAACTGTGATTTAAAAAGTTTTGCCAGTAAAGGCACCAAAAACTGATGAAACTTCTAAGTCATTGTCAATAAAATTTATTAAATATTGTATGTATACATCTGCACATAAACACAAACACACACACATATGGAAATGGAAGATTCTATGCCTTCTACTGCTTCCAAAACGTAATGAAAACTGTGGGAAAGCTTACTCTATATACTATTATGTATGTTATTTTTACATAAATTATTTTTGAAAATATTATGTAATTTAATTACCAAGAGAAAACTGGGTATAAGAAGAACTAGATTAAGTGTGCAAGAGATAAAGTTGTGCTGATACAAAGATACAATGCAAATGGGAGGAGCCTGCAGCAAAGGAAACCAAATAAGACATGGATAGAAGTGGTGAAGGTGGATCTCCCAGAGGCTGTATGTCATGAAGGAGATGACAAAAGACCACAAGTGGCAAAACACTGTACTGAGGAAAAAAAAGGACACAGCCAACTCATGCAATTATAGCAAAAATAGAATATAAAACCATGATGTTGGTGATGATGATGATGGTGGTGGTGGTGGTGGTGTGTGTGTGCAGATATATACTCATGTGTGCATATGAATATGCATAAGATGAAGGTTATTTACATTAATTACAATTGACAGATATTTGTCCTCATCTTGTTTGTTGTTACCACAATGTTTCGGCTGATATACCTTCCAGCCTTCATCAGGTATCTTGAGGAAATTTTGAACCTGGGTTCTCATCCTAAGGTATTTTTCGATGTTGTTGTTGTTGTTATTCAGGTCACTGCCTGGAATCAAACTCGGAATCTTGGGATTAGTAGCCTGTGCTGTGGTTAAGAGCGCAAGCTACTAACCCCAAGATTCCGAGTTCGATTCCAGGCTGTGACCTGAATAATAACGATAATAATAATAACAACAACAGCAACATCAAAAAGTACCTAAGGAATGAGAACCCAGGTTCGAAATTTCCCCAAGATACCTGATGAAGGCTGGAGGGTATATCAGCTGAAACGTTGTGGTAACAACAAACAAGATGAGGACAAATATCCTCAATTGTAAATAATATAAATAATGTACATAATTCCTCATCTCTTAAACATAGAACTGTATAAGATGAAGGCTTTGCAGGCGGAAAATTCAAAGTCACTGTCAACAACTTTCTTGTATAAGAATAATAAATTTGTAGTCTACAAAAGTAGAGAATACAGATTAATGTAAAATTGTTTTTTATTATAACTGAACTGAAAAGCAAACATTAATATACACATATATATGTACGCATAATGTGTATGTAAATATATATATATATATACACATTTACTGACTAATTAATGAAGGATCAACAAAAGTATAATGAATATTTCTCAGAATGTCAAGAACAAATGGAAAAAAATCATGTGAAAATAAAGGCTTTCGTTCTTGTAAGGACTTTTCAGCGACATAATCCTTGACTTGAGGCCTTTTAAGATGTTAAAGCTCACTTCAGTTGAAGCAGATTGCAGGCAGCTAGATAAACGTCTGGCTGCAACCACCAATAGGTCCAATGGTCCTTCTATACCCAGCGGGCATTGAGGCCACTACTACCTACCACATTATTCAGATACAACTGCCTCTCTGTGATGGTAATCAGAGTTTAATATGGCTCAAAGTCTATTGAGAAATTAATAACAATTGACTGAGACATAAGCCTGTAGTGCAAGCATCTTGGCATCTAGTATTGCTCCATTCAGCTACAACACCCTGGATGTAGATGTTGTTGCAAGATGAGTGAAGATGAAGGGTGAATGATGAATATAAAAAGAAAAAAAAATGAAATCATTAACAAAACTAAGAGGGCCATTATATCTGACGAGTAACCAACTTGAGCCAAGTCTAACTACTTACCAGCATAACATGCTAGTTGTTGCACACATTTTGCATTGTTAACTTGCATTGTTGAGATAAATGCAATAATAATATTGTATAGCCACTTCTTGTACAAAGCAGTAACAACTACATAACATCTATGCAGAAACCTTCACACACACACACATGGGGACGGACACACACTCACACACATATATACACATGGGGACAGACAGATACACACACAAACACATATACACACAGGGATGAATACACACACACATACATATATACACACAGGGATGGATACACACATACACACACGCAGAGTCCACTCTGATGGTTACTTCAAGTGGATACCTGAACACGAGATGTTCAAATATAGATTGAGATGTTTCTCAGTTACACCAGGCATCACATCATATTGTGTAAACATTCAGAAAATAAATCTAATGGATAGAAGGAAAAAGCAGTGCGTGAGAGCCATAGCTTGAGGATAAGTATTGAACTGACATTTCCATTTCCAGAAAAAACACAATATCAAGCCAATACTACAACATAACGAACAACTTGTCGATTTTGTTATACTCCCACTGGGCCAGCAACATGCTTGTGCTAAACAGTGTTACCTACTAACAGCCAGGTGGACTGGAGCATTTCAGAGATAAAAGTGCAAAATGGGGATGGTGACCGAGGATTGTTGCTGCCAGGTTACCCTGCCTCCTTGGAACCATTGCTTTGTATACCCCCCCACCCCACCTCACCCTACATACACACATACGTGCATATGCATATACATACACAACCTACAAACACACATACATGTATACACAGATACACACAGAGAATTTTCTGATTTCCTTTGAAAATATACGTCTGAAACTTTCCAGCTGTAATTAGAGAAATGGGATACATGCATACAACTGTATGGTTATCAGTGTGTTTGTGAGTATGCGTGTGTATATACACACACGTGCATGCACGCATACACATATATATTTATATATGACAGTATATGTGTGTGTGAGACACACGCACATAAACACAGAGTCATATATATACATGTGTACATACACACACATATGTATATGAAATTATTCTTATATATACATGAGTAACTGCATAATTACGTCTGAATAAATGGTGGGGAAAAAGGGAATTTTATATAAATAAAAAATGACAGCCATGTCAACAACTGGAATGAGATTAGATAACATATGTTTATCAGATAATATAAGTGGTAGTGCGGTAGATATGAATGTTTCCACACACACACACACACACACATGCATGCATGCATGCACACGCACACATGTACACAAGGTTGTAGAGCAATGTGTTTTGAAACAGATTATATACCCTGTAGATATAAACATTATCACTCTGGTCAGCTGTGATCACGTGTACTGCCAATAATGGTCCTCCATCGCCACAATTTCACTAGTGTGGAAATAAATAACATGACTGTTTACGTTAATAGTATATGTGTGTGTGTGTGTGCATATTATATATATATATATACACACAAATATATACACATATATATACATAAAACATATACATATATATATACATATATATACATAAAACATATACATACATATACATATATATACATTACATATATATACATATATACACATATATATACACACATATATATCCATATATACACACATATATATATACAAATATATACATAAATATACACATACATATATATATATATACATAAACATACATATATACATATGTATATATATATATAAACAAACACATGTATATATATATATATACATAAACATACATATATATATATATATATAAGCATAAACATACATATATATATGTGTATAAACATAAACATACATATATACACACATATATATATATCAAAATATATGTAGTTTGTATGTGTTCATGCGTGGGCATTATAGCAGGACAACAAAAAGAGTAAGCAAGGAAAGGCCAAAGAGAGAGAAAAAAAACGAAAAAAAAATGGGGAAAAAAAACACACTAAAGATGTAAAGACAAGCTAAAACAAAGAACTAGACCATTGTCCAGAAATGTCTGGCTGCCTTGAGTCTGGAGAATGTGGTTGTTCAGTGAAGAATACACTTGTATTGATTCTGTCTCTGCTGGAACTTCAGCACATTCCAGTCTGGAGGAGATCAATGCTAGCAATAATATTTCACACTCAACCAGAATGGAATTTTTATTTTACTTTTGCTGAAATGGCACAGTGTGAGTAGCAGAAGCATGAAGGCTCCTGTTTTGTTCCAGTTCTTGTTGTTGTTGTTATTTATTGTAGACATTTTTATTATTTTGGGAAGATTTTCTTTTTATTATATTTTGCTGTGAGTTGTTTATCGTTTTTTTTTTATATTATTTCTGGAAGAAAAAAAAAATTGTTAATTAGATTTCTTCTAGATTTTTCAAACTTTTTCATCTCACTGTCTTCTTAATTCTTCTTAGTGCCTCCTTTTATCAGTTTTTTCTTAGTATTTTTTTTTTAGTTTTTTTTCCTTCTCTTCTTGTTTCTTCTTTTACCTCTTCCCTCTTTATTATTTATTTCCCTCCTTGATTCTTCAACTCTATTATTGTTATTATTATTATTGTTGTTGTTGTTGTTTCTCCCTCCAACTAATGTAGCTTTGCTCATGTTACATGATGAATCTGTGACACAACATAGAATATGCCTTATTGTATAACATTGTAGCTGTCCCAGTTACACACCACAACATCACTGCACCCTACTTGCAACCACTACACCCACACCAGTGCCAACATTTCCTCATTCTATCAGTTCCAACCATGATCATCCCATTTATTATTTATTTATATTATCTCATTATTTATTTGCCTTGTTTTTTTTTTTGTTTTTGTTTTTTTTTTTGTGCATTTTGTATTTAGAACTTAACATTCCAATTGATGTTTCTCTCTTTAAGACAAAGTATGTTTCAAAAGTGATTTAGCTGCTAATTCTAGTAGACCAAGTATGGTAACTTCAGAAGCTCCTTTACTGATAGGAGAGTGGATGAAAACTACATCCTTAAAGAAATGTAGTGAACACAGATCACACCCACAGAGATGGAGATCTGGAAGATATAAACCACAATCACAGAAGATGGTAGATGCAGACCACACCCATAGAGGGAGGTGGTGGACACAGACCACACCCATAAACCACCAATAAAATAAAACAAATATACAAACAATATAAGGCCACCTGTACTAATAGGAAAGATTGTGTCACCATAAAAGGCATTAATGCCTTTGTGAACATGGCCCAGTCAGATCAGCTGGTGTATTACAAAGTGAGCTGGAATCTTCCCACCAAAGAGCCTGGTTGAAATTTCTAGAAACTCCACAGGGGTTATAAAGCTGGCAAGCTGAGTCATAGGCAGGGCCATCTAGAAGTCCATACAGAGCCATCTAGAAGTCCACACAAAGCCATGTCACTCTGTTCCATGAAATGGTCTCTCACTCTCTTCTATGTTTCCTTACAGGACAATCTCTGATGTTACATTGAACTATATCACCCACTTTCCATGATAGGTGTTCTCACTTTTACCACATCTCTTGCCTTGTGATAAGGCATTCTCATTCTACTTAATTTGTTCTCTATAAGTATGAACTACCTTCATATATTAATTAGTATATCATGCAATGAAAATTTGTACTTATTCCATATGAAAGCTGCTCAATATATTCAGCTGTTGCATATATGTAAATGTTCCAGGTTAATAAAAATGTGTAATAGCTAATATGAATCCCCATGTGATCATTATGATCTTGACACACAGCCCACCAGATATTGTTATTCCTCAATAACTATTTAACGACTATTGTTATATTTCAGGATAGTCATCTTTTTTTTATCCCAAATAAATGCACACACTATATATTCATTCTTCACTTCTTTATTATTGTTCATATTTTATGTCCATTCTCTGGAAATCTTTCATCACACACCTGTGACCTCTTCAGCAACTCTCTATTCCACATGTCTCCTGTTCTGTTTAATATATTTTGTCTTTCTATGGTGTGTATCCTTGCAAGCACATCTGTGTGTGTGTGTGTGTGTGTGTGTGTGTGTGTGTGTGTGTGTGTGTGTGTTTGTGTGTGCATGTCTATGTGTCTTGTGCGTGTGTGTGCATGTCTGTGTGTCTTGTGTGTGTGTGCATGTCTATGTGTCTTGTGTGTGTGTTGTGTGCACATGGATTTGCTTACTATACTGTTTATTCTCTACAATTTTACACAAGGTATTCACCAACCGCAAATACATCATATTTACACCATTTCCAGATCAACAATGTCAGATCTGTGGTATTTACTCAGACAAAATATTCCAGTGGTATCCCATTATTTCAGAACTCTACAAAGATTTTGTTCTTATCGTTCATCTCTAGTGGATCAAAGGAATGAAGCAACTGGAATATATTTTTAGCCGACAGCTGATAATGATGATAATGACATGAGTAATACTACATAAAATGGTATGAAACAACCATTTCTCAAGCAATCTTGGAAATGTCCAATATCTCTTCGATATATTATATATTTGGTATCTATTACAGAGTTGTTGATTGGACAAAGGTCAAATATTTACGATATCCAGTTCATAATGCATGCATGCCCACTGATGTATCTGAATAAGTATTATATATGTATATATATGCACACACATGTGTTTATGGGTGTGTATGTATATATAAATTAATATACATATTTGTATGCATGAAATCGTGTGAGTGTGTATACACATTTGTGTATGTGTGAATGTGTGTGTGTATAGAGAAATGAGCCTGAATACAGCTATCATCAGAACAATCATGTATGTATGTATGTGTGTATGTATGCATATATGTGTTTATATATCTGTGTGTGTGTATGCACTGTATAGTGCATATCTTTATCTGCTTTTTCCTTTTCTGTCTCCCTCTTTCACACATGTGTGTGTACACACACACACACACATACAATACGTAAAAGCACATACACTCAAAAGGTTACATACATATAAAATAAATGCACATACATACACATTTAATTTAATATAGACTTAAATTGCATAATTACTTATGCAATTATAATCCAACTTCTACACGCATAATTAATCTTACAGGATTATTAAATAAATATTTTATAATTAAACACACACATATATATATACATGTCTACATATATGCACACATATATGTATATATATATATATGTGCATACATATTTATACAAAGATATAAAGACATACATATGTACACACACATATATATATATATATATATGCATACATGTCTATCCATATATTTTTATAGACACACACACAGTTATATACATATAATATATATATATATATATATGTATGTATGTATGCATCTACGTATCTTATATAAATATGAATGCATGTTTAAAAGAGAAAAAGAGAGATGCACAATTTTACATGCACAATTAGATAGTTAGATGAAGGCATATAAATGCATACTTGAAATAACAGATGCACATCTATGCACTCAAGCTTCTGCAGCCATCCATGCACATAAGCAATCTGATATTCATTCATCTCGTCATGAACATCTATTTTTGTAAGGCGA
This sequence comes from Octopus sinensis, assembly GCF_006345805.1. NCBI lineage: Eukaryota > Metazoa > Mollusca > Cephalopoda > Octopoda > Octopodidae > Octopus > Octopus sinensis. The sequence continues at coordinate 70,262,854 of NC_042998.1, read as the reverse complement.
TTATTATTATTATCATCATTATTATTATTATTATTATCATCAGTATTATTATTACTTTTATTTATATTATCATTATTATTATCATTATTATTATTATTGTTGTCGTTGTTGTTGTTGTTTTTGTTGTTATTGTTATTAATCAGACTTCGGCAAAGAATTAAGTTTAAAATCAATAGTTGATCTAAAACTAAACATGTTCTGACAAAGTTCACCCCAGACATGAAACATCTAAAGAATTTATCGAACGCTTCAAATTCCTGTTGTTTGCACCCACCCTGTACACACAAACACACACACGCACACACAAAAATTCACTCAAATGCATACTTTCTTTCTCTTACACACGCTCCTGTTTCTCCCTCTTAAAGACACACACACTTTCCCGCTCTTTCCCTCACTTTTTCTCTCTCTCTCTCTCTCTCTCACACACATACACATGCACACACACACAAGCATAGACACACATTATCTCTACCTCATTTATACACGCACACACATCTACCCAACTTTGTTTAAACAATGTTGACCTGGAGAGGTGTTTAACACAGAATTAACAACAACAACAGTAATTAAAAAAATGATAATAATAATAATAATCATTGATTTTGCTAATCACTTCTTACATCATCATCATCTTCATAATAATAATAATAAAACAGTTTTCATAATAAAAACAAGAATCCATTCTTTATTATTTGCCACAAGGGTACTGGCTGGGGGGACATTACAGGGGTAGGTTAAAGTCATTCACCAGCTATGCATATATGGTGTATTAAATATATATAGCCAGCTACTGTAATAGAAAATATATGTGGGATAAACATGATATTAGTAAAGGATGATGATGATGAAGTGGAGGCTTAAATGCCTTCACCTTCCAAAGGTCAAGCTGACCACAGCAATGACATCCAGTGGCTGTGAGTGGGAGGTAAGAGTTCTGCTACTAAATTGGGTTAGAAGTAAACTACACAGAAAATACCTTCTGCCAGCACTGTGGAGATGTGCTGCAGTTAGGTAAGTGCATTATGCAATTTCAATCCAGGTTCAATTCCTGGCTAAACCATTTCACATCACTTATTTCTGCAGCATGCGGCAACTGTATATTATGAATATCTACGAGAGTGGTAGGTTGCCCCAGGTTCATTTGGCCTTGATACATTATGGTAGTAATTACATTAACCCTTTAAATATTCAGATTACTCCATCAAACGTAATGCTTATTTGTTCGCATTGTTTTGAATTAATTATGCATTATCTTGTAGCTTCAAGATTTCAATGATGTCATCCTCCTCCTCCTCATTATCATCATTTAACTTCCATTTTCATGCTAACATGGGTTGGATGGTTTGATGAGGGGTAGCCAAGAGAGAGCTGCCACGGCTCCAATTGTCTGATTTGCCATGGTTTCTACAGCTGGATGCCCTTCCTAACACCAACCATGTTACAGAGTGTACTGGTGGTCTTTTATGTAGCACCAATGGTTTAGTTCTACAATGGCATTGTGAGAGGCTGAATCTAGCCAGTTTGAACATTATTTTGCCTGGATATGGCAAGGCTAACTGCTAAATGCTTCATGTGTGTAACACTAGCCAACAATTCTCATTATCGATATCATCTGTGCTGATAGCAGACACTGCACTTATGGTACCTTCTTATATTCTGACCTAAATAATAAAAAAATTGGTTTTGTTTATCTGCCTAAAACAGTAGTGAGTGTGTGTGTGTATTTCTTATGTTTATGTAAAACTTGAACTGCAGCAACAACATGGCCCAAGAGGGCAATTAAGATACTGTAGTCAGAAATGTGACATGTGCAAATCAATAAAGACCCAATGTTTAGAAACATGTCAGTGTAAAAAAAGAAAGAGAGGAAGTAGGTAGGGAGAATATACACGAACACATACAAATACAGACACACGACAACACATGTGACTTTAGAAACTCATCAGAATATGACAAATAGACCATATTATATGTGTATGTGTGTATGTATATATATATATATATATATATATATATATATATATATATATATATATAAAACAGCTACCTCTGAAGAGTGCAGGGTTACATAATCGGACTGTTACCTCCATTGAATCCCTAGTGCGAAACCTAGTGGTAAGATCAGCTGCAATGAATAAATAATACTGTACAAGTCCATTTTTCCTGACTTATAGACTCACAAATGGCTTACATACACACATGCACACACTTCCACATAAAGATTTTCGATGCTGCTGCTCATACAATAATGAGGTTCTGGCTGCCAGTGGCTTCAAAGACAGAATTAGTTACATGCCAGACCCTAAACCCTCCAAGAGGAAGCAACACCAGAAAGTGTTGTGGTTCACACCACCCTTCTCTTTAAGTGTTAAAATCCTAATAGTTAAGATTTTCCTTAGCATCATAGACAAGCACTTTCCCATACAAATTATTTAGCAAAATATTTAATAGGCACACCCTGAGAATTTCCTTTAGCTGTGCATCCAATGTAAAAAAGATTTTAGAAGGTAGGCCCACACCTAAGACAGAGGCAGGATGCTCATCTAGAGGTAACACAACATGTCAACTAAATGGCCACTGTAATACGGAGACCATTGTATACAGTGTTTGGCATGGTTTCTACAGCTGGATGGCTTCCCTAAGACCCCAAACCACACACACACACACACACACACACACACAAATGCATAAACAGATATAAACATACACACATGCACATACTTGCAATCACTTTTTCGCTTTTTGTATCTTAGTCTAGGAGGGATGAGAAGCACCCTGACCCTATATTTTTCTAGGGCAAGAATGCTGAATACTACAGAATTCTAACAATATATCCTACTCAATATGCATCATATAGATGCACATTGAGTAGGATATAAAGATTGCCGTATGGTATGGGTACTGCTTTATTTATTTTTTAATAAGACTGCTTGCTATTTGTAACATCAGTGACTGAAAAGTCACTGTAAATGTGTATAACATTGGACAGTGAGATTTAGCTGATATGTGACAAGTGGGTACCTGTCACTGAGGATGTGCAGTATGCTAAAATCATGTGATCTGGTAATTCCAACACCCATACCAGATAATCCCATATCTTCAAACTGTATACATGTGTGTGCTCTTAGCACCGTGCATCTGTATGAGAGGTTCTCTCAGGACAAATACTACAGTATTTAGCATTTAAACAATATGTCCATATCAAGTAGAATATAAAGTATGTGTGTGTATGTATATGCATACTTAGATTCTTCTGATGGTCATTCCTTGTCATGGTAGAGGAGGCTTGCATTGTTCAGTGATTCTGAGAGCAATGCCCATCAAGAGTCTAATGTTCTTTGGTAGGACTATGCATGGCAGCAAAGTTGAAGAACAGAACCCAGATCGAAAAAGAATAATCCCACTTCATGCTGCCTAGTGACAGAACAACTCTTGCAGACAACAAGGGCTGATCTCAATAATATTTGAACTAATGGAGGAAGGCAATGCTAGATGAACTGACCAAGAAGGTATTACTCAGAGCTAATCCTACTCAGTAATAGTCTGTTTTAATTTCATCAACTGAACCTTGTTTGTCTCACACTACATGTGCCACAGAGGATTGTCCTGAATGAATCCATAGTGTGTGGCTCTTATCTTGACAATTTAAGATCCATCAGAAACTAATCCATGCCAATGATATTTCATCCTGCTGTGTGTATATATGTGAAAGCACATGGCCTAGTGCTTAGGCTGTTACACTCATGATCACTAGATCATGGGTTTGATTCCCAGACCAGGAGGTACATTGTGTTCTTGAGCAAAACACTTCATTTCATGTTATTTCAGTCTCCTTTTGATCAAGGGGGAGTGTTGGCCTGCTCGCCTAACCAGCTGGGTGGCGTCATTTGATGGCTAAAATGATGCAATGCACAGCATTATTTGATAGTCTATATATATATATATATAATTATACAGGATTAACTAGAAGTCACCCCACAGTAAATCAAAATTCCATAAATACTATCTGCAATTCTGTATTGACTTGAATGGAAAAATGTGTCACTCAAGAAGGACTTCAGTTTGAACAATTTCCACGATGTTTCATATTTTGATGCTTTTATTAAATCCATTCAGTTGTTAAACATACATAAATCTTGGAATTAAATGGCTTTGATTACTGTGAGGTGACTTTTGGCCAACCCTGTATATGAAGGCCCGAAATACCTGACGCTTTGCTGTACTCAAGAAGACACATCCTCCACAGCAATCCACTTTGACCCAGCTACTCAAATAAGCAACAGCATTCCAGACATGAACTTCACTTCTGTCAACATAATGTACCTCAGAATACATTGTCCTATACTTTTTTAAGCTTGTGGTCAATGAAAGTCATTTGGCATCTGTTTCTAGTAGATTGAGTAAACTAAATATAATCTACAGGAGTAGCAGAGGTAGTGGTGGTAATGGTGGTTGCCATAGTGAGATAATAGCGTACAGTGAAAGAGAGAGAGAGAGAGAGAAAGAGAGAGAGAGAGAGCTATAAATTTGTCTTGACGATATTTTAATGTTAAGTTTCAACTGTAAAAAAATTAACCGTTTCAATTAACTCTTTCAATTATGTTTCCGAAATGTTTATGCCTTTGTTTGTTTGCATTACATGAAATCTAAATAATTATTATCTTATTTGAAAATGTTAATTTGTATAATAATTGCATTATACATAGAGGAAGAAAGTCAATTGAAACCATATTCCACAAGGAGAGAATACTTAACATCTTTGTTGTTTGATGTCTTCTCTAAAAATGAAAATTATACACACACACACACACACACACACACACATACACACATATATATGTATTATATGTTATATATGTGTGTGTGTATATATATTATATATATATATATATATATATGCATATATATATATATATAGCACACATATACATATATATGCACATATATACATGGATATATATATATACACACATATATACATACACTCATATACACGCACACACAGATACACGTGCATGTGCACACACATACACAAACACACACACACACACATACAAAGCAAAAACAATGTGTTGTTTTTCTGAAAATGGTTTGTTATTTCTTATTTTGAAGAATTCAAAATTTGAAATACATCTCGTATGAATCATTGCCAGAGCAAAGAAGTTTCCTTACGTGTGAGGGGTGTGCGAGGTGAGAGGTGTGCTAGGGGAGGGGGGCATATGTAACATAGGGAACTAGCTTTCTACCCCTGCACCACCACCACCTGTCCCATTTGTTCAACTTCTTTCCGGGCTTCTGGCATTGAACTCAGATGTCAGAAGATAAGAGAAATTCAGAAAAGGTCTGTTACCATGGTTCAGTCTTAAAATATAATGTTAGGATATATATATGTGCAAACCTGAGCACCAAACTGTTAATCTGTTAATCATTAATTAATGAAGTTAACATTTTCATTAACAATCTAACTTTGGAAATCATTATCGGACTAATTAACTTCCGTTAACTCAAAGTCAACTTAAGTTAACGTCTGCTAGCTTCAATTGAATTGAAGTTAACAGACTTTATAGTTTTGGCACTTTTTAAAGGTGTTTTTGGGGTGGTTTTAGAGCAAAACCAGATTTTTTTTTTCTATAATAAAAATTAACATTAATGGTTTATCAATAACTTCTGTTACATTTTTAAAGAATTAACTAATTGATGATTATCAAAGTTAACTTTTTGGTTAATAGATTAATGGTTAATGAAGTTAACTTTTCAATTAGCAGTGCCCACCTTTGTATATGTGTGTGCACATATACTCTTTTACTTGTTTCAGTCATTTGACTGCAGCCATGCTGGAGCACCACCTTTAATCGAGCAACTCGACCCCAGGACTTATTCTTTTTGTAAGCCCAGTACTTATTTTATCGGTCTGTTTTGCCGAACCGCTAAGTAACAGGGACATAAACACACCAGCATCAGTTGTCAAGCAATGCCAGGGGGACAAATACAGACACACAAACACACACGCATATATATATATACATATATATGACGGGCTTCTTTCAGTTTCCGTCTACCAAATCCACTCACAAGGCTTTGGTCGGCCCGAGGCTATAGTAGAAGACACTTGCCCAAGGTGCCACGCAGTGGGACTGAACCCGGAATCATGTGGTTGGTAAACAAACTAATTACCACACAGCCACTCCTGCACCTAAATAGCCACTCCTGTGCCTATATGGCCACTCCTGCGCCTATATGGCCACTCCTGCACCTATCATCATCATCATCATCATCATTTAGCGTCCGTTTTCCATGCTAGAATGGTTTGGACGGTTTAACTGGGGTCTGTGAAGCCGGAAGGCTTCATCAGGCCCAGTCAGATTTGGCAGTGTTTCTACGGCTGGATGCCCTTCCTAACACCAACCACTCTGCGAGTGTAGTGGGTGTTTTTTACGTGCCACCTGCACAGGTGCCAGACAGAGCTGGCGAACGGCCACGAACGGATGGTGTTTTTACGTGTCACCGGCACGGGGCCAGGCAATGCTGGCAACGGACACGAACGGATGGTGCTTTTTACGTGCCATGTACATACATATATATACATCCATGCTAGCATGGAAGGCAGATGTTAAACGATGATGATATACATATATATGTGTACACACACTCACACACATATATATATAATATACAGTCAAAAGGTAAGAGCTAGGTATGCTCAATATAGAAAGCATATCTTTTTCAACAAGGTCCATGGGGTAAAGAGTCACTGTAAGAGAAATCAAGTGAGCTGATATGGAGATAGTGATGCAGATAATCATGATTAGGTTTGATATAACTAAATAAACATAGAGAGAGAGAGATAGAGAGAAAGATACATGTAACAACATATCAGAAGATAAACATATAAGTACAAGAATATAATTATATATATAGACAAATATATTTGCAGAAAACATAAAAAACACAGAGTACTAAGGAGAGAATATATAGTTTTTTTTAACTCAACAGCTGTTTCTGGAAGCTCGGAATTACATAATAATTGAAATGTTCACAATTAGCAGATGGAATGTACAAAGAATCATGGGTGCACAACAGTAAATGGTCACATAGAGATATTACCGTAAGGCCAGTTTCCTACATCAGACAAAAGAATTGGCAAAAGCAGTTCACTACATTGCTAGATCAGATTGGAGCCTGGTGCAGCTGCTGGCTTTCCAAACCTCAGTCAGAAAACAGGTAAAGGTTAGTGGAAGGAAGAGCATTCAGTTGTAAACCAATGCCTCAATAACTTATTCATCTAACCTCTGCTAGCATGAGAAAATGGATGTAAAACAAATGAATGAACCTTGCTCATTCATGGCTGTATCTGCATCCAGGAAAAAAACTTTTCTGCCTGCCTATAAAACAGACTGAGGGAGAGATAGAGAAAGACCTTAATCATATGAAGTAATTATAAGAATATCAGAAACTATAAAGTTTAGCACTGAAATATTGAGACTTTTAGTGGCATGTTATATATAATGAGAGTTACTGTACAAGACAGGTTCTGTGATATATGTAAAGCTATAGACAGAGACTAGGTTTCCGTGTATCTTTCTACTGAAGGATGTTCTCAAGGTAATTTGAGATATTTTTGACTGCCATTTCTAGCAGACCAGCGTAGTTCTTGTGACGCTTTTATTAATTTGTTTAATAGGTGGTAGGTAAGTGATGCAGCAAATGAAGATCTGGAGAGTAGTGCATCAAGGGGCACATAGCTTCTGGGAGAGGGGACAAGAAGGGAAGGTAATAATCGTTGTGATGACTGACAGACAGGTGAATGTAGGGAGCTGTGAAGGAGGAGGAAGAAGAGCAAGAGGAGCAGGTGGAGGAGAGCAAAAAAGATAAAAGATGTAGAGGTAGAACAAAGAAGAAGAGGAAGAAAAAGTGAAAACAGAAGAAAATGAGGCTGATAGGAAAGATGACAGGAAATTTGTGGGGTGGGGTGGGTGAGAAGAGAAAATAAAGGAAGTGAGTGACTGTTTCTGCAACTCCACCACCTCCCTTCTTTCTCTGTTTAAGTGATGACACAGATATGAAGGTGGAGTGGGGGGGGACAGGGGATGACAAAAAGACAACAATAGTGTCTGGCAGCACCCACCCTACACCCCCTTCTACTGTTCTCCTCCAGACATCTCAGCTTCCTTCCCCACCCCCACACCCAAGGCAGTGGAGAGAGGAGAGTTTTTTTTACAACTATGACTACTACTACTACCACAATTCTACTACAACCACTATTCACTACCATAATAACTATAGCTACAATAACTGTACAAACATTTTAACAACCAGCTCCACTTCCCACCACCATCAAACTGCTACTATCATTTTATAGGTAAACAAACATATATATATATATATATATATATATATATATATATATATAAATGGTGTCAGTTGTTCTTGGGGCACCTGAGAATGACCAGGGGTCCAAATGATCATTGTGTGAACGATTAAATAAAATCCCACAGCTGATGTTACAACTGCTTTGCATCTTATTCTATATAATCAAATGTAATTATATATATATATATATATATATAATTGGTGATTTTTTTTCCTCAGTCTTCCCTTCTCTGGATCTTTCTTTCTCCTATGTTTCCGACGAAGAGCTCCACTCGAAACGTTAAACCCTCCTTCTTTCCTGAGCGTCCAATAATACTATAATTGTTCCACGTCCTCGTGTTGTGTTTTTTTGTACTTTCTTGTTTGGATTAACTATATATATATATATATAAAGGGGTTTGTATATTGTGTATAGAGCGATATATATTGTTCAAAAAAATTCCAACTCTGTTTTTTATGTTTTATTTATATTCTTTATAATATTAATGAAAAATATAGAATATATAGTATAAATGATATATATATTGTAAAATGAAATGAAGTATTGAATGTCTTATTGAATAGATGAAATATTGAATATCAAATATTAAGGGGCTAGTATACTTTCTTGCATTAAAGCAGTCTTCAAGGTCCCAAGTTGTATATATATATATACCCCACCCATGCCAGCATGGATGACAATGATGATGACGATGATATATATTATATATACGTGTGTGTGTGTGTGTGTGTGTGTGTGTGTGTGTGGGAGTAGGTTGAAGTTGTGAGGAAAGGTGAACAATTAGGCAATGCAGGACAAGGACATTTAATTTCATTCAATTCAATTTAAATTTAGCTCCATAATGAATATGAAATTAAATGTCCTTGTCCCACATAGCCTCATTGCTTGCCTTTCCTCACTACTTTAAATTATACCTATTAACTCAAAGGGATGCCACCTCTGGCCGTTTTTGAATAAGTTGGTTACTGATTTACTTATTGAATATATTTACCAATACCGTTGTACATAGAGTAAATGTGTTTGAAAGTTGAGGTTTCTTTGGTATGTTTGTTCCCAAACGACACTTATTTTAGTGCTGTTGACACAACCAGATTGAATGGTACCACCCAGATGTTGAAACCATAATAATATCCATTGGGCAGCTGATGAGGGAGAGATATGCTGGATTGTTGGTATGGCTGTTTTGTATAAGTGGATTAGTATTATAACACATCCTTTTGATATATATATATATATATATATATATATATAGGGAGAATTCACATACTGGAACACTACCACACTACCTTAAAATGTTTAGTCAAATAAATCGATCCCAATATTTAATTTTTAAGTCTGGTGCATATTCTACTGGTGTCTTTCTTTCACTGAATCACTAAGCTATGGGGATGTAAACAAACCAAGATTGGTAGTCAAGGGGTTGAGGGGAGGGAACAAACACAACACAAACACACACACATATATGCAAACACAACTAAATTTCCCCCAGTTTCTGACTACCAAATTCACTCATAAGGCATTGGTCAGCCAGGTGCTGCACAGTGCAACTGAACACAAAACCATATGGTCGCAAAGCAAGCTTCTTAACCACCTAGCCATGTAAGCACCTATCAATCTCTCTCAAGAAAATGGAGCCCCATACCATAAAGGTAAGGCATCAAAAGCATAGAAGAGAACTCACAGAATTGATTTTCTGAAATGGGTAGACCAAAACCCCAGTCATAATCCAATAGAACTGAAAAAAACTAATTATAGATTAATGACTTGTAAGAGCTTTACAAACCCAACACAGGGATGCTGTTAACAAAGTGAAAGTTAGCAATGTTTTTGGTGAGGAATTTAGCATAGAGCTATGTATCCATCAGGGTCCAGTTTTTGGCACCTGTTTATTACAGTTTGCCGAGTCACAATGGAGGAGCTTAAGACTGGCTATCCATGAAACTACTATATGTCAATTACGTTGTGTCTATCTAAGTTGTGTCTATCAATGAATCAGAGGAAAAAATCTTAAATGTGGAAGTAAAGCCTAGAATCAAGAGTTCTTAAAATAAACCTAGCAAAGAGGAGGAAAGATGGCAAAACTCTTCGACCATTTGGATTTGGTCAATGTTTCTGCATATTGAGTATGGCTGTGTTCCATTTGGGAAATAGCCATGTTAATATGCAGCAAAGGAGAAGGTAAGAGTTTGATACTGTATAGCCAACATAAAGTATGGATGCATGAGGTGTAGAGTGGGATCACAAAGAGGCTGGAAGAGAAATAATATGTTTGAAGATGGGCAGTACTGAACAGTAAGAGACAAATTTTTCCAAAAACTTGGTGGGCTCCCTCGAATTAGGTGACAGAGATTTCCAAAAAGACTAACACACACTCACACTCACTATGTATGCACATACACATATATATGTATGCACACACACACACACATATATCTTTTAATTTTTATCTTTTACTTGTTTCAATCATTTGACTGCGGCCATGCTTGAAGGGTTTTTAGTGTAAAAAATATATTATTCAAAGAAATTACAACTTTGATTTTCACGTTTTATTTACAATCTTATAATAATATAATATAATATAATATAATGATAGAATGGTCATTGCCAACGTGCCTTGACTGGCCTCCATGCCGGGGGCACATAAAAAGCACCAACCGATCGTGGCCGTTGCCAGCCTCACCTGGCACATAAAAAGCACCCACTACACTCACGGAGTGGTTGGCGTTAGGAAGGACATCCAGCTGTAGAAACACTGCCAGATCAGACTGGGCCTGGTGCAGCCTCCCTGGTTTCCCAGACCCCTGTCGAACTTTCCAACCCATGCTGGCATAGAAAGCGGACGTCAAACAATGATGATGATGATGATTGAATTAGTACTTTCAGGCATTAAAATATGCAATCTTCAGATGCATGTAGTGGTAGTGACAGTTATGTTTTACAATTTACAACAGTTGTAATTTGTAAAACATAACTGTCATCACTACTACATGAACCTGAAGATTGCATATTTTAATGCATGAAAATTCTAATTCAATCTGAACGAACATTTAATATTGCATCATTTTATTATATAATATAATATTATATTATATTATATTATTATAAGATTGTAAATAAAACATGAAAATCAAAGTTGGAATTTCTTTGAGCAATATATATCTATATATATGACAGTTTTCTTTTGGTTTCTATTTATCAAATCCACTTAAAAGGCATGGAGCGGTGAGGAAAATTAAGCAGTAAAATACCCATTTCCACCCTAATCTATCAGTACATACTAGTGCCTCCACATAGTCACTGTACATGTTCAAACTAGCAGTCAAATTGTCTCAAAATACACTATCTTTTAAAATAGGACAAAGTAGATAACATTGCATGGGATGGTCATAGATGGAATGTCTCTAACCATAGGTTCATTTGATTATGGCTGACCAAGAACTTTAAAAATTGCAACAAAGTCACATCTTAATGTCTGATGATATGATACTATTTTTGTATCAAAAATTTAGGATATTATCATCATCAACATGAACATCATTGCAATCACCATCGTTATCATCATCTCCATCCTCATCAACATCATCACCCTGCCATCATTATGATCATTATTACTTTGTCATCATTATCACAATCATCATCATCCTCACTACCACCACCATCATCATCACCATTATTGTTGATATCACTACTATCACTGCCGCCAGACTCCACCACCATAATCGTCATCATCATCATCCCCAACTGATGTGGTGGCCCACCTAACTACTCACCATATTAATATTTTAATTAAGCCACAGGAAGCTAGCTCTTAAAATATGTGAGATGGAAGGGAGATGGTGGTGGTCGGGTGGTTGGATAGCAAAGGCAGGAATTGAACTCACAACAATGAAGCTAATGAGGCAAGACAATATAATGATGGATGCGGAGGAAAAGGAAGAGGTAGATGAGAATTGCTACCACACAGCTTCTGGAAGAAGTGGGGTGAGATTAGTGGGAACAAGAAAGTGGAAGGGGATTGCAGATGACTTATAATGGGTAGCGGGTGGGTGGGAGAAGTGCCAGATTGATTATAGGGGAAGGGGGAAGCATAACTAGGGCATGGTATGTGTGTGTATATGTGTGTATGTGTATATATATATATATATATAATATATATATATATATATATATATATATATATATATATATATATATATATACACACACATAGGGGTGCATATATATATGTGTGTGTGTGTGCTTGTGTTTCTGTGTTTATATAAAATACACACACATATAGGGGTGGGTGTGTGTGTGTGTGTGTATGCTTGTGTGTGTGTATGCTTGTGTGTATATATATATATATATATATATATATATATATATATAGTGGTGTATTTACATGTGTATGTGTGTGTGTGTGTGTTTCAATTAACATAAGGAACTCAAAATACCATCGTATATATCTCCATTTCATATCCACTTTTCTATACTGGCATAAAACAGACAGGTCATAATGTACTGTGTGTGTGTGTGGCGGAAACAGAATAAGAGGTGAACTTCTAGCGAACCAGATCTATCATTATCCTCTTCTTCACTCACAAGCAGAAAAGACTGTGTTAGACAACATAGAAGTGGCCAGACCACCGGTTGTTAAGTGGCTATGAATACACTTATGATTCTAATGTGAGATGAGAGGAGATAAATCCTGATAGCTTATCCAATAAGGGGCTTATAAGTGCTCATTTGAAAGATTAATTCTTTCAGAAATGCTTTGGTGTGATCAGTAATGTAGTCATCTAGTAGACGACAGATACCTGGTTCAACTCCTGCAGCAACTTCCGTTCACTTTTCCTGTTTTATGTTGTCTTTGTAAATGTATAGTTTAGTAAAGGTCTAAGTATGTATGGTTGGCATTATGAAGGGCATCCAGCTATAGAAACCATACCAGAGCAGACACTGGAGCATGATGCAGACTTTGGGTCTGTCCAACTCATGCCAGCACAGAACATGAGCATTAAATGGTGATGATGATGAGGATGATGATGATTACATGTGTGTGTGTGTGTGATATTTATACATACATGTGTAATATGATATAAACACACACACAACTATTTATTTTCCATATTAGTATGTATTAGACGGGGGACATATCTGTGTCAAGTTTCAACAGTTCAATGCTTTTCCTGTCACCAACCCTTATCCATTTTTCAAGTAAGGAATTTCTTCTATTTCAAATGTCTTTGAAATTGCACAGCAACTAATCATATAATGCCAACATGGAATGTATACATCATATTACCATTTTGCTTAATAAAGTTGAGGAATGTCAACATTCACACACACCCACACACACACACGATTATTGCAGCTAGCACCTCACATATACAGTCATTCAAACATTCCCTGGTAACATCAATGCTGCTCAAAAATACTCAGAAGAGGGATGCTGTCGAAACTGTGCATGTTTCTATGGTAACCAGGTCTACATAAATCTCACAAATACATCTAATTTGTTTGATTTGAGCCTCTATTCACTGACAGTGCTCTACAATATATTAGAAATTCATCTGTGTTATGACTAGTGTGCTACACACAGAGGGGACAAATGGATTAAGCCGATTATATTGACCCCAGTGCATAACTGGTACTTATTCAATTGACCCAGAAAGGATGAAAGGCAAAGTCGACTTCGGCATAATTTGAACTCAGAACGTAACGGCAGATGAAATACTGCTAAGCATTTTGCCCGGTGCCCTAACATTTCTGTCAACCAAATCCATTCACAAGGATTTGGTCAATCCTGGGCTATTGTTAAAGACACTTGCTCAAGGTACCATACATTCAGATTGAACCCAAAACCCTGTGGTTAGGAAGCAAACTTCTTAACCACAGAGCAATGCTTCTGTGTACATGTATGTGTGCGTGTGTGTGCATGCATCTGCATGTATGCGTGTGTGTGTGTGTGTATGCATTGTATATCTATAGTGTGCTTGTGGGCTGATGATTATCCCTTAATATCTGTTGATAAAGCCAAGCCTCTGTCTATTTGTCTGTCCGTCAGTGTATGTGCATGAGTGTGTGTGTGTGTGTATTCATGTGTGTTGTAGGTCTAAGGCATATCCCTCAGCATACCTCCAGATCCTAACAACAACAATAACAAAAACAAGACAAAAATGCTGGAAGCGAGAAATCTCTCCCTTAAATTCACACACCTCCCCCTATCACCATCACCATCACCACCACTGCCACCACCATATTGTGTCTTCCTCTGTCCCTTGTACTGTAAGAGGAAAGGATTTTGTAAAAGCCTAGGTAAATAGGGGACAGGAAAATATGATAGCAGTTCTTACAAGAGAAGAAGGTGGGGATAATAGAATACCTGAGATGAAAGGGGAAAAATATAAAAACTGAAGGTGAAATGGAGGGGGTGGGGCAAGCTGGGTGAAGTGGACTGAATTTGTGGGGGAGTAGGGGTCCTTAAGTATGATAGGGAAAGTATGTTTAGAGACAGTCAGGTGAGAATTAACACACATATACATACATATATATATATATATAAATAAGCATCTAAATATACGTGTGCGATAACAGCACAGGATGCATCAACGAAAGGATTTTTCTGAAATTTGATGTTCTTGATAATACCAAATAGATGTAACTATACATGTTTTATTATGTGCATGTGTGCACGTGCAGACACACATACAGAGTGCCATGTATGTATACACACACACACACAGGTCACACACACACACACACTCATACACAGACAAACAGACAGAAGCGGTCAGTGGGTTATCAGGTATGAATTAACAGTTTACATCCAAAACATATAATGAATAAAGAAAAGGAAGGAAGAAAGAGATACAGACAGATTGGAAGATAGATAAACAAATATAGGCATACATATATACATACATACACATACATACATACTCACACATGTAAAGGCATAGCTTCATAGACACAAAGTGAGAAAATGAAGAGAGTGACAGTAAGTCAGTGAGACGTTCAAGATATATTCAACATTATAGGGGCATACATACATACATATATATATATATATATATATATATATATAGAAAGGAGAATGAGAGATAGAGCAAGAGAAAGGGATGGAGAGAGAGAGAGAGATCACATAGATCCAATAACAGAGTGACCAAGACACATAGACATCTAGAGAGTGAACAGCAACAGTCAAAAGATAATAAAGCAGTATATACACTCCCTTCTCTTGTCTTTCTTTGTAGGTAGTTATTAACATGCATTACAACGGACAGGTGTGTGTGTGTGTTTGTCCACATATGTGTGTGTGTGTAAGCATGTGTGTGTTTGTACCTACATGCATACATATATATGTAAATGTGTGTATACCTGTAGGTCGTATCCATGGAGACAGAGCCAGCTATACAGTTTACCTGTAATTTACCTGATCCCCTGCATAAAACACCTGAAGGCAGATTTTCAAGTTAAGTACTGTCCATAGTGACACCAATTTTCCACCTACCCACCCACATCTAATCCCTATTTTTACCTCCCAACACACTCTCTCTCCCCCCTCTCTCTCTCTCTCTCTATCTCTCTCTCTCTCTGCCCCTACCCTCATCCCACTCTGCCCCTAAACACCTACACAAGGAGTCTTTGCATGGTTACTAGACCTGCTAGAAATAGCTGCCAAATTTCTTCCTTTAAACCACACCACACAGTCTCAAGAGAATGACAGATACATTAGATGATGTAGTCCAACTTATACCTTATAAGACAGGGTGGCCATAGCTGAAAAGTCTTTGATCAGAGACCTGCTTAGTCAAGTTTGCGTTGGAACTGAACAAATATAACAATACATACACACATGCCTGCCAGCTAGGACAGAATGCGTGTATATATATATATATGTATTGGTTTGAACATACATGTTTGTTTTTCTCTGCTGGCAAAGGTTGGACAAGCACTTATTTTTGAGATTGTGTGTCTTGCAAGCTACTTGATGACCTCAGTCATACTAGTGTTACATAAAAAGTACCCAGTACATGCTGTAAATGATTGGGGTTAGAAAGGGCATCCAGCTACAGAAATGTTACCAGAACAGACACTGGAGCTCAATGTGATTCCTCGAAGTGTTGGATCTTGTCATGCCTAACTCATACCAGCATGGAATACGAATGCTAAATGCTGATGAAGATGATAAGTATGTTTATGTATGTGTGTGTACACACACACACTTACACACATACATACACACAGACACATGCATATATACACAATTTAAAAAGGAGTGACTAATAGTTTCATGATGTTGAGATACAAGAAAAATGTGGCTGATTTATATAACATGCCTGTGTCTCCAAGCAATCTTTCAGGCTCATTGCATATCATTAGACCTATTTGAAAACCAGGATGTTGGTCAATGAAGAAATTTGTCTATGTGCTTGCATTTGCAAATAATTTCAGATCTGGAATTACAGTGTGGTGGAATTGTTGGAACTAAAAAGAATGTACAATCTTCCAGCTACACATAACTTACATCTTTTTGATCCACTTACATATGGCATACACCTCTCTATAATTCTTCATTTGATTGTATGTGGTGTGCAGTTGGTCTTGAGATCTTAGTGGCTTTATTTTTATCAATGTATCAGAAAGAAGACTGGTGGTTTGCATACCAGCCTTTAAAATTGCCTTTGCATCAACCTTTTTTGCATTTTTCTTCCTGTTTTTTTCACATAGGCCAGTGTCCTGGTTTTCAAAGAGGTCTAACGGCATGCACTAAGCCTGTAAATTACTTGGAGCCATGTGGCATCTTATATAATCTGACAAACTATTGTATCTCTAGAGCATGAAACAATTAGTAACTCTTTATTAAATTGTGTATAATAAATGATATTTATCTCTCACTTGATAAAGTACTTTTTTGTGGATCCTAGCTATAATGAAACACTAGACTACAGACATACATTGAAGAAGGCTTTGAAGGATGCCATGCTCCATAATATGGTGGTTACTAAGGAAAGTAGATGGAAATGAATGGCTTGTGAAAGTTGTTAAAAGTTATGTACAAAGGTACAATAGGTAAAATGAAAGTCAATGATGAACTCAGCAATGAATTTAGCATGAAAGCAGGAGTTAATCAAGGCTCAGTCCTAATTGACAAAATGCAATACTACAGGAGACCATCCACTCATAGCAACACATACTCCAACTGAAGGATAACGTCTACAATTGGTTTGTTAAGAAGTTCGCTTATCAACCATATAATTTCAGGTCCAGTCTTACTGACCCTTCCTCTTGACTTATTTTCCTTAGCTCACACTACTTTTAAGTATGCAAGTTAGCACTGACAAAAAAATATAGCAAAACCTTGTTCCTAAATTAAAAATGTAATTTTCTAATCTGCAAGTATGTTGTGACTCTACAGTACTGACGAGGTCTAATTGACCAAAACCTATGTCCGTAGTTGACCCTTGCCCGCAACAAAGATCAGACTGTCTTTACTCTCTGTATGTAAATTAATAAGAAATTTATTTTTAATCTCTTGAAATTATCTTTTGTTTTCTTTGAGAGTAACTAACAATTTTCTCAACTTTTTTCTTTCCAGCATTTAATCTCAAACTTAATCATGCACGGGTTATTTCTGGTGCTGAAAATACTGGAAAATAATCAGACCTACTTTTATATTATATTTATAACAGATATAATAAACCATCTCTTGTGTGTAGGTGTATTTCTGTGTTTTTTGGTTGGCTTCTTTCTTCTTGTTCTCTCTTTTTCTGTCATATTTATTACATTTCATCTTTCTTATCTGCAAGCCCAAACCCAGTAGACCTAAGATCAAAGACCTTCCAGCTGTGACAATCCTATCTTTATATTCAGGCATAGATTATCTACGACATGATTATCTAATATGCTTGTTTTTTTTTAGTTGCTTTTTCTTTTTTTTTAAGATTGGAGAATAAGATTTCAGGGAGAATTGTCTACTCTTTCTAGTAAACAAATGATATGTATAAGACCTTGCCTAACAGTACTCTGTTTCTACAAGTACAAACATTCGGAGAGAAATCTGTAAAAACTGTATCAGGACATTTACCACCCATAGGACAATTCCGCCCCCACCCCCGATGACAACTACCCCACCCCCTGATTAATTACCTCCCCTCTCCAATATTAAGAAATTTTAAATCATAATTTGTTGTCCTCAAGGGTAATTGTCTTTGGTGGGGTTATTGTCCATGTAGAATAAATGTCCTAGACTCGTAAAAAACATAGTATTGTTGTCATTATGTAACCCCAGTCTGGCTCTGATTGAACAGACCTGTCATCAAAGGCCTCTTTTGGTATATCTAGGATACATCCTACTTTTTGAAGATGCTAAAGTGTAATTTTAGGTAAGATTTGGCTGCTATTTCTTACAGGCTAGGTGACAATGCTGAGGTTTTTATCATCTTGTGATATCATCTTTAGTTATCTAAAGATGATTTATCATCTTTAGTTATCTAAAGAATAAATATCAATCCTCTTCTGCTTCACACTGTCGCCACCCCTCTATTCTTAAGCTAACTCCACCACTGCCGCCACAGATCAACACCTCCTCAATAATGCTCTTCTTTCATCCTTCCATCTTTAATTTATAGCATGTGTCATGGTGGTGGTGGTGACATTATGAGGTGGGGATGATAGTTGAGGGTGGGTTGTCAATTGTTTTAACACCTTCACCACTACCACTTCCTACTTAGACAGCTAAGGTCAAATGAAGGACAGGTGATAGATTTCCATACCTTTTCCACATAACCCCACCCCAGTCTTTTCTCCCTACTCCTTGCCACCATCCTATTCACTTCCATCCCACCCCTGCAGTCTGTTTGCCCGGCTGTCTCACTCTTGAATATCTCCCCTCATTCTCCAACATCATCATTTTACACTCTCCACCCCAGTGTTTCAATCTAGCTACCCTGTCTCCCCAGCCTTCCCTTTAATGATAGTTACCATTCTGATTAAATACTGCTGTTATTTGTCAGTTTATCTGTCTGTCTGTCTCCATCAATGTGTGTCTTCATCAATGCATGTACCCATGTGTGAAGGTGCATGGCTTAGTGATTAGGGAATTCAGCTCATAATCATAAGGCCATGAGTTCAATTCCTGATGATGTGTTGTGTCATTGAACAAAGCACTTTATTTCACACTGCCCCAGTCTGCTCAGCAGGCAAAAATAAGTTTTACCTGTAATTCAAAGGAGCCAGCCTTGTCACACTCTGTGATACACTCAATCTCCCTGAGAATCTCCTGTCTGTAGATTGCTCATCCATTTGTACAATAATTTCATGAGCAGGCTGTTTTGTTCATTGGGTCAACTGGAACCCTCATTGTCATAACTGACAGAGGGCAATTTTCTGTGTGTTTACGTCAGTCTGTCTGCTTGTCTGTCTGTCTGTCTACTTCCTTTTGTTTTGTCTCTCTATAAATACTCCATCTCTTCTCCATTACGTTTTCTCCTCTAACTACCAATTCATATTTACCTATTGCTACATTATGTGATGTTGTATAGTATAGCAGAGTGTATGATGTTACAGTGAGGTGTGTTAAAGTGTATTTTGTAGTGTGTGAATTGGGGAAGAGGACACAAGCAGGACCATTTTCTCTGTTCTAGTGGTACAAAAAAAAACAAAAAAAAGCATTCAGTACACACTGCAAAGAGGCTGGCATTGAGAAGGGCAACTAACCATAGAAACTATGCCAAAGCTGACAATAGAACTCAATGCAGTCTTCCAGCTAGATGATGATGATATGTATATTGTTGTGCAGAGATTGGCAGTCCAGGCTAATGTATAATCTGTGTGTGTGTATGTCTGGTATATTTATAGTTGTGTAGAAATTCGGGGCCCAGATTGGACTGTCTTCTGTGTCTAAGAGTGAATGACGGCTGGTTGAATTTGATATTCTGCACTGACACTTATAAGAAAAAGTGATTGTTGTCATTTGGGCCCTTCCCACAAGTAAAATTCTGATCAAGCAGACCTATGATTAAAGACATTCCAGCTTTGACCAATCCATCTTATTTCCGTACATTTTATTAAGGAATACATACGGTATATTGTTCAAATTTTAAAATGGTATAGTGCAGCTTGTGGAGAATTTGGTTGCTATGTCTCAGAGGTCAAGCAAACCCATAATCCTCTTCATTGACTGAAAGAGAAACGGTAGAACTAGTAAGCTCAAATTTTAATCTCTTTAAATTTTTAGGTGTTCAATGTTGATGTATAACTGTATGTGAAAAGTAATGGTGACAAGTACCATAATATCATCTGTGTGAACTTGTATGTATATTTGGTAGTGGTGAATGCGACAGTCCATTTGGAATGGCATAAGCATTAGAAGTGTTGTTGTTCCATACAACATTGACCCAACAACCAGAAACATAAACACAAGAGGAAGACTAACAAATTTAAAGCTACAAACCTCCCCCCTCTCTCTCATACACACACACACAAATTTTAATTAATTAAAATTGTTTTCATAATAAAAAAAAATAATATCAAAAGCATTAATGATACTTCATGTCAAAGACAAATAGTATTTTAAGGGCCCTTGCAAAAATTTTGTTTTAGATGTATGTACTGATGTTTATTGCAAGAAATAGTGAGGTTTCTTTCTCTAACATTTTAGTGAATGTGTGAAAATTTAAATGGAGGATCTTATTGCTGGGTAAGGCTTATCGGTGGTAACAAGAGTTACAACTCCACTAATGTTTCAGTGCTACAAGACCTCCACAGCAAAATATAGCCTTCCTGATATTTACCAGATCAGAAGATCACAGAGACACTATAAAGGTAATATTTCTTGTTTTTATTGCAGATGACAACCATTCATCATCATCATCGTTTTAATGTTTACTTTTCCTTGCACAAATATATTATTATTATTATTATTATAATTATTATTATTATTTCTAAATCTCTCTAACAGAGAGATATGGCAGCAGTACTTTGCCAAGCTAAAATGGCAGTTCAGAGAAATAGGCCGAATTCTACCATTAATTAGCTCCAAGAGGCCATCGCCTCCAGCTAACCATGTGACACACAAATGGCAGCATTCATTAGCCTGGTAATAAATAAATAAATAAATATATATATATATATATAATATATATATATATATATGATAGGCTTCTTTCAGTTCCCATCAACCAAATCTACTCACAAGGCTTTGGTTGGCTTGGGCTATAGTAGAAGACCCTTGTCCAAAGTGCCACATGGTGAGACTGAACCTAAAACCAAGTAATTGGGAAACAGAC
>NC_042998.1:70206209-70236209 GCF_006345805.1 Octopus sinensis | reverse complement strand
GCCATATGGACTCTGGTTGAGAACCACTGTACTAGATGAACCTAAATCATGATAGGAGGCACAAAGAAGAGCAGCTACACTAACTGCATAACCTAACTTGCTACCAGTGGTATATTGGGGCAACTGAAACAGTCTTCTGGATATTATAATGAGGAAAAGTCGAATGCCATTTCTTTATAAAGTAGGTGACATATGTTTGAATGTCAGTATTTTATGTCTACATATGTATATCAACCCATGCTAGCATGGAAAACGGACGTTAAACGATGATATATATACATACACACATATATATATATATATATATATATATACACACATATTTATGTTCATATAATACAGAAACACACATACATACATATGCATAAATACATACCTTGTGTGTGTGTGTATTTATATAAAGTTTAATACCAAATCCATATTCTCGTTAATTATATATATATGTGTGTGTGTGTGTGTATACATATGTACATACATGCATACATGTGTGCATACATGCATGCATGGGAAATGTTTATACATTAAGAAACAGAGTATGGAGGACATTATAATATTATAAAAATCAAGTTTAAAAAAATAAACGAATGTTGTTTTATGTAATAAATGTCATGTGTTAAAAGGAGAGGTTACTGTTTATACATAGTGTAGAATACACAACGGAGAAAGGTTATTAATGATCTCATTTAATATAACAAACACAGCTTGTGGTACAAACTATATAAGACGCATTACTGTAAACAGAGTGTAGATGGAGCAGGCCCAAGTAACACTCTGTAAGCAAGGCTAAGTGTTGCTGTCCCAGTTTGATTTCAGTGTGTTAGTAGCCAGCAGTGCCATCAGCTAAGTTCAACTCCCAGTGTAGCAAACAATAAATGGAGTTCAGCCCTGTGTGTAAGAGAGAAATACTGCTTGTAAAAAATCACTCAGTGATGGTGGCATGTAAAAAGCACCCAGTGCACGCTGTAGAAGGGCATCAAACTGTAGAAACCAAAGCAAAACAAACTATGGAAGCTGGTGTGACTCCTGGCCCTGCTGGCTCCTGTTAAACCATCTAACCCACCATGCCAACAAGGAAAATGGATGTTAAATGATGATGATAATGATGATGATGTGTACCAACTGGTGATCATGTTATATGTAGTGGTAGAAATGATGAAGATTATCATAGTTCTTTCTATTATAAGCAGAAGGCCTGAGATATAAAGATATAAAGCTAGAAGGAATAACACGAAGCATTCTGTCCAGCATGCTAACTCACCACCATAAATGAAGATAGTCATAATGATAGCAATGGTAATGATGATGATGATGATGATGATGATGATAAGGAGAATGAAGTAGGGGAAGGGGGAGGGGGTGTTAGTGGCAATGACAACAATATAAAATAAACTGCAACAGTGAGGAATTAAAGTAAATCAATATACTTCCTTCCAGTAAATCAATAAATTTATTAAGTCAATACTTCATGACTTTAACCCTTTAGCCATGTCTGTCTCAAGATATTCTACGTGTTTTATGTCCCAAACTGGCCAGGTCCAGCCTCTCACACCTACCCTAGAATGTCTTTGTAAAAGTAAACAATCATATCATCGAAATCTTGAAGCTACGAGAGGATGCATGGTTAATTCAAAACAAGGAAACTAAATAAGCATTACATCTGACAGTCATTTGAATGCTAAAAGGGTTAAGTGATGCACGGCATAGCATGTAGTATGACCTGTACATTAATTCTAATACACAGTATGAGTAAACACTTCTGCACGATGAGTACAGGCATGGCTGTGTTATTAAGAAGATTACTTTACAACCAGATTGTTCCTGGTTCAATCCCACAGTAAAATACACTTGGGAAAGTATCCTCTCTTACGGTGTTGAGTTGATTAATCAATACTTGTGAGTGGAATTTTGTAAACGGAAATTGTTTGGAAGTTTATGTTTGGGTACATGTATCTTTTGTCAATATATATATATCAGCGAAAAGGCAGATGAAATGCTTAGTGACATTTTGCCCACTTCAAGTTCTGAGTTCAAATTCTGCCAAGGTCAAATTTGCCTTTCATCTTTTTGGAGTTGATAAAATGATTACCATTTGAGTACTGGGGTTGATGCAATCGACTTAGCCCCTTCCCAAAATTGCTGGCATTGTGCCAAACTTTGAAAGTAATATATCAGCAAAGAATATAAACATTGGTAAAAAAAACCCACAAAAAACAATATCCTTCAAGTGAAGTCCTCAATGATATTTGTTCAACAGTGAGTTACAGACACTCCCTTGTCACTCTCACTCAGAAATACGATCAACCAAAGACTGGTAATTTGTAATCTTTAACCAACAACACTATTGTTCACCAACTGTGGCATGAAACACATTTTTGAAATCCTTGATAGGGATTCCATTATAATCAAATGACAATCTCACATTGAGGAATGAATATTGTAACCAAAAGATCCAAACACAGGATTTTATCTCCAGCTGAAGTACAGAGAGAATTTTGCTTTATATTTAACCACAAATAACAATATATTTCATACACAAACACAGGATCAATTATTGGTATGTATTTAGGTAGAACTAAGACGTTATCTTATATTTGACCACAGGTGACTAAATACCTCACATCCAGACAAAGAGGCAATGTTACCACTATCCCATAGCAATAATCTTCCATCAGCCACATACAACTCCCTAACTTTGTGGAAGCCTGTATGTAGCCACGTGAACAGCTAGAAATAGCAGCCAACCTAAATCTTACCCCCACCACAAAAACAAAAATCACACCTCAAACAAAAAAGGAAGGACACATTTGGTAACTCTGCCCGAGATACACTATGTTTAAAGAAAAAGCGGTGAGATCACCATTCGTCATAGATTTGTTTGATCAGAGCTGACTCGGGATTAAACAACAACAACAACCTACCTTTTGGCCATGCTGTAGCTTTCTGCACAATTTCATCTCTTCTAAATAAATACTAATCTATTGAAACACGATTAACTGTTTATCGTTGGATTATCACATTTGATGAGGATAAAATGATTTCTACTCCCAGCCCTCACCCTACAACACACATGAACTACTAAAATCTCTTGATTGAGGAAACGACATAAAGGAAGACAGATAGATATAGTAGTAATTTGTAATGTAGATAGTATCTCTGAGAGCAACAAGATATTTCATAAAGTGCTTGAAGGGTACATCTTGGGTAATAACTCATGGGTCTGAGTGGGAGATATCTTGTAATGGTAAGGATTACTCAACAGCAGTATAGTGGTTATGCCTTGTGTAGGAGTAGATATTTTATGAGAGACAAAGTGGAAATACCTCATGGTGGTGAAGTAGAAATGTCATTTCCACAGTGGTTAGTTCTGTGAATAATTCTATGACTGTAGATTTCACAATATGTTTCGATTTACAGTATTTACATTATGTAACTAATAATTACTTTTACTCAATGAAATGTAAGATGGCATATATATATTATATATAATATATATATATATATTATATATATATATATATATATATATATATATATGTTAATATTTAGCAGAAGTAACAGTGACTCGAGGTCTGGGAGTTTTGTGCATTGGCACTTAGCAAAGTTTGGTAAATGCCAAGGTACAAAACTCTCAGACCTTAAGTCACTCTGTTACTTCAGTTAAACATTAATAAAAATATACATACACTCATATTTTGAGTTCTATTTTTCCAGTTTGCATCAACATAACTCTGTGTGGTGTGTGTGTGTGTGCATACATACACACACACAGAGTTTATTTTTTCTCATGCCTTTCTATTGAAGAGTGTAGGCTTGAAATGTAAAAGACATTTTCATTTTTCCAGAGCATCAAACACTTGCTTGATGTTCATACACCTGTCTTCATCTTTTGTTTTCCTATAAATTTCAACTGTATATACATACATAATATATATATATAATATATTATCATCATATATATATATATATAATATATATATATATATATAGGTTCCCAACCACATGGTTTCAGGTTCAGTTCCACTGTGTGGCATCTTGGGGAAGTGTCTTCTACTATAGCCCTGGGCTGACTAAAGCCTTGTGAATAGATTTGGAAGGCAGAAGCTGAAAGAAACCCATCATATGTATTTGTGTGTGTGTGTGTCTTTGTGTCTGTTTTTGTCTCCAACTACCACTTGACAACTGGTGTTGGTGTTCTTGTGTCACCATAACTTAGAATTTTAGCAAAAGAGTAAGCAAGTAGGTTGAGATAAAGCAAGATCTTGTAATCTATGTGAAGACATTAAAAACCTCTTAAGCATTGGGCCACTATAAAGTACACCAGGTGGTTGATTTAAGAAGAACATCAAACTATAGAAACCAATGTCAAAACTGGAATATACAAGTAAGACATCATCTGGCAACCCATCTTGGAGGGCAACAACTGTAAACAAAAACAATAGACACAGACCATAATGATCTAGCCAAGAAATGCCTGTCTGGAAAGTGAAAGTAAAAAATGATGATGATGATGACAACGATGATGACAATGATATAACCACATACACACATATGCATAATAACAGCAGCAACAATAGTCATGTTAGTCAGGTAATGCAGTCATGCAAAAGTGCTCTAAATCGGGGTTGGGATTAGGCATGAGGTAGAAAGGGTGGGAAAAGGGTGTGGGAGGTGGGTTGTATGTAATATTGACGTGGGCACAGGTGCATGCAGTATGTTGCATACAATGCATTAGTGCAAAAGTAGGATGCAGCTTCTATACACTCCTCTGTGCACATCATGACATTCCATAACTATAGATGTATCGGTGTTATATAGATTAGATTGCATGTATATACGTATTATATAGTAAATGGCTCAGTGGTTAGAGTGTTGGACTCACAATCATGAGGTAGTGAGTTCAATTCCAATACCGTGCTATGTGTTGTATTCTTGAGCAAGACACTTTATTTCACATTGCTCTAGTTTGTTCAGCTGCAGAAATGAGTTGCAACGTCAGAGGTGCCAAGCTGTATTGGCCTTTCCCTTGGACAATATCAGTGGCATGGAGATGGGAAGCTGGTATGCATAGGTGACTGCTGGTCTTTCATAAACAACCTAGCCCAGACTTGCGCCTTGCAGAGTAACTTTCTAAGTGCAATACCATAGTCATTCATGACTGAAGGGTCCATCATGACTGAAGGGCCTTTTACCCTTAATAGAGAATCAGCATTCATGAAGTATCTGTGTGTGTATACATATATAATTTAGCAAATAGTACAATCTTTCATTATATAGTAAGACTGTGTACAGTTGTTATATATAGCCTGTGTGTGTACATTACAGCTAAGTCTATGCATGTAAGTACTATGTCTATCTATCTGTTTATCTATCTATAGACGTGTGTGTGTGTGTATGTGTGTAAAACATAGAGTCAGAGAAAGTGTGTGTACCATACATTTTGGCATACAAGTCAAATATTTCAGAGCAAATTTTACGGCCGAAAAAGATAGGTCAACTTATACACCAAAAATTATACACCAAAAATTCCATGTGGAATGCAGCAGGATTTGGATAGATAGTAATGATGTTTGAGTGTTTACTCTACATGTTTACATTATATATATATATATATATATACTACATCAACTTGAATGCTGGAAAATATAGTATGTATACACACTCTGATTTAATTTTACTTTTAGATTTCTTGTCAACGGAGAATGAGTTGGCTTCTTACTTAGACCTAAGATTCCTTTACTGAAATTTCCAAAACACAAGAAGGGTAATTGAGTATGTAAGTGCGAATATGGACATGTATCTGGAGCCCAGAGTATGTGCAGATCTGTAAGTGTGTATGCATGTATTGGAGGTTAATATTTAATTGAATTATCACTGCACATTTCCATCTCACAATACTCCCATTGACAATATTGTTGGTGTGAAAACTGGCTGCTCAAATCAAGTTTCTAAGACATGCTGTGAGTGTGTTCAAATGAGAGCAAGGCCAGTAGCAGGGCTGCATGCAGCCAAGGGTGCTATATTATATATATATATATAATATATATATATATATATATATATTATATATATATATATATATATATATATACATATATACATACATATATATATATGAATATATATATATACATACACACGTTCATACATGCCTCACATCTAACACATACCGACTGACTCCGCGCCATCCTCCACGATGTAAGTCTTTGTGACTGCGCAGAGGAAGGCTCGGTCTGTCACGGCACGTTACAACAGCTAAGTAAGCAAAACGTAACACACGGGGTGGGGGGGAGGTAATGAAAATACATTACAAAGGCAAAGGATGGTGACTGCAGTGGTGGCGGGGGGAGAGAAGTAAGGAAAGGATGTCCAGTAAGGGAGAAGCAGTGGAGAGAGCAAGAGTACTTATTGGTGTAGGAGGGGGGGAGCTGTGTTGTCTACAGTTGATGAGAAGGCAAAAGGAGGGGTGTGTGTGAGAGGTGTGTAGTAGGATGGAGAGGGGAGGTATGACAGTGGGGGTGGGGGGTCGGAATGTAATAAATGTCAACAACAAAAGCGGCAATAACAGCAACAACAAAAGCAGTAGCAGCAGCAGCAATAAAACAGCAGGAACAACAATAAAAGCAGCAGCAGCAGCAGCAAGGACAACAGAAGCAGCAGTAATTAAAGCAACATAACAACAACAACAACAACAATAAGGACAGTAACAATAACAACAACAAAAACAACAGCAGTAACAATGATAACTAGGTTCTAAAAAATCTAGAACAGATATTCTTGGCTTCTGATTCTCCTAAGAACATGTATATGAGAGTTCAATTTCAGGCTGGCACTTCCAAGATTTTTGATATAATTGTAAGGGAGAAAGAGAGGGTAAGAGATTGTGTGTGTGTGAGAGAGAGAGAGAGAGAGAGAGAGAGAGAGAAAGGCAGGGCAAGAATATCAGAAGACTTTTACAGAACAAAGAGAATGAAGTGGGGGACGGGGGTGGGGGGAGCTGGACAAAAGACAAGAGCTAAAGAGATGAGAGATTAGATTATAGTTGCTAAAGGTTGCAGTGGTGGAAGGGAATGTGTGTGTATGTGGGGTGGGGGGTATCTGTTAGTGGTATATCTCCCCCCTCCTTCTCTCATTCTTTAATCATGTGCTGGTATTTTATAAGACAGTGTTGGTGAGAGTGTGGTGTGATGGGGGGAGGCCGGCAGCAGCAGCAGCAGGGATGTACTTTTGACCTACTTCTTATTCCAGAAGATGGTGACCCACACATGCATACATACAAAAAACACATGTGTGTGTGTGTGTGTGTGTGTGTATATGTGTATGTATATATATATATATATATATATATATATATATATACATATATATATATATACATCACAACCCATACATGCATACATAATTGCCTCTTTGTGTTTTTTGTTTGTTCTTTTTAGGAGCTACTGTTATTGTTTTTGATGATGAGGATGATGAGGATGAAGGAAGATACAGCTATTGAAAGGGTGAGTGTTGAAGAATCAGAGAAAATCGCCACTGAATGTGGAAAATAAGCACATTGTATCTCAAGAGTCTATTTTACTACATGTGTGTTGTGTAGTTTGTCTTGCATGCATGTAGCACATGGACTGCATATCTATGCAATCTAATGATGTTTAGATAGAAGTGTGTGTGTGTGTGTGTGTGTATATATCATATATATGACTGTGTGTGTTTGTGTGGATACAAGTCCCTAAGTAAAACCCCCGAACCCCCCACCCCCCATTATTTTCATTACTATTACACATAGGTAATCTTTCTGAAGCCATACCTTTTGTGAAACGTCCTTGATCTCCTGTACAAAACGAAAGTAACAAAACATTAAACAAATTTGAGTTAATGAAAAACAAAATAATAACATTACAAAAACAAAAATCAAATAACAACTTAATCTCAGTCTAGAAAGTTTATATATATATACACACATATATATAGACATCAGTTGGTGTTGACATAACATTTATGTAGTATTACTTGTATTCGTTGTTTCATATATCTCATGGGAGATATCTAGAACTGGCTGGCCTGTGGGTATCAACAGCATTTGTTGGTTTGTAAAATAAAACAGTTTCTATGAAATACATCAGCAATAAAGTTATAATTTATTCACATTTGTTACATTAATTCTCATCAATATATCAAATGAAGATGTGAAATATTGCTCTGTTAGACAGTAACCCTTTAGCATCTAGATTACTCTGTCAAATGTAATGTTTGCTTTTATCGACATTGTTTTGAATTAATCCTGCATTTATCTCCTGGCTTTGAGATTTCGATGATGTGGTTGTTTATTTTTGGAATGACATAGTAGGGTGGGTGTGAGAGGCTGTGTCTGATCAGTAGGCTGGATATGGCCAGCTTAAATGTTAATGGGTTAAGTAGAAAGGACTGAATAGGTGTAAGTATTAAGTATTAAGTGGTTAATGAAGTAGATGAGGGTTCAAAGTGCTTTATGGCCTTCATTAACTATCAGTATCAGTAACGTCATCATCATCATCATCACCACCATTACTTGTTCAATGCCGGTATGGTAAGGATGAAATAGACTGAGTCAGTATTCTACAACAAGATGCTTTATTGCACTGGGTTTTTTCATGCCAGACTGAAGAAATTTAAGAAAGCCTTTCTACTAAAGACACAAGGCTTGAAATTTTGCGGGAGGGCACTAATCGATTACATTGACCCCAGTGTTTCACAGGTACTTAATTTATCAACCCTGAAAGGATGAAAGGCAAAATTGACCTTGGCAGAATTTGAACTCAGAACATAATGATGAATGAAATGTTGCTAAGCATATTGTCCAGCATGCTAACCATTCTACCAGCTCACTGCCTTATATGAATTGTAGGATATATTATTATTTATGTAGAATATAAATAAGCATCACCACTGCCCAAACAGTGACAATGTGAAGACATACAGACACAAACACACACATGCATGAATACAACTCTCTCCACACACACACAACTCTATCTCTCTATACACAATTACACACATATATATATGATGGGCTTTCTTACTGTTTCCTTCAACCAAATTTCATTCACTAATACCCAAAGCTATTCATTATCATGCCCTTGGGCAATAGTCAGCCCAAGATTATTATAGAGAGCACATGACCAAGCTTCCATACAGTGGAATTGAACTCAAAACAACATAGTTGTGAAGCAAACTTCTTAACCACACGCCCAAGTCCATAGTATGTATGTATGTATGTACATACATGCTATTACCACTTTAAGGATTGCTCCTTTTGATGAGGGCATGGGTTCAATATAACAATCACTACATGCCTTGATCATTTGTCTATCACATCAGAGAAACCCACCATCCTCAGATCTTATCTTTCCAATTCTTCCCTAACTCTTCCTTTCCTGTAAGAACCTTCTATTAATACATTCATATATTCTATGGTGTGTCACATAACTGCTTTCAAAGACAAATTGTCAAATCTACACTATCAATTGTTTCCTTCCAGTTATTAACTCTTTCTCTCTCTCTCTCTCCCCTCTCTCTCTTTATATATATATATATATATATACATACACACACACACACACACACACACACATACATATATATACTGTCCTAAAGCAATGACACTGCAAAAATCCCCAGACAGACAGCTGATGAGGGGTTTTTTTTTCTTTATTCCATCTGTTATGTTTCCATTGTTAATGCCTAATTTAATTTCTTACATCTTTTTTTTTACACTGAAGTACAGCCTTCTTTCCTTACATATTGCAATTTTGTTTAAATTACAGTGACCTAACTTGCTCAACCACTCTTGCCTCTTTTTCTCCCTCTCTCTATTCCATTGACTCTTTTTTTCACTTTCTTCTTGTGTCCCACCTCTGTTCTCCAACATGCAACCACTTCTTAGTGCTGTTGAGGCTAGTCAGCTTCCTTTCTTTCATTCAGCCAGCAAACGTACCAATTTCGCCATCTCTCCATAATTCCTCTCATGCATTCAAAGGCTACAGCTCAAACATCTAATCCAGTGGTTCTCAACCAGAGTCCATATAAGATTTTGTGGGGATGGGCATGCAACGACATAGTAAATTGGGGATCCACAATAGTATTTCAAGGGCCCCTGATAAACTTCTGCATTAGATGATATATGTACTGGTATGTACTGGAAGAAACAGACGGGCTTCTTTCTCTAACATTTTATATAGTTCAACCTACATGAGTTAATGCGGGAAAAACAAAATAGTAGTTTTTAAACAGCTGTGAGATCCACCAGAATAAAATTGTAATCAAAGGGGTCCAAAGGTAAAAAATGGTTGAGAACCCCTAATCTAATCCTATGTACTATTCTTGCAGATGTGCCCATGGTCTTATGTTGCTTTTTGTTTTGCTTCATTTTACTTTAAAAAGAATAATTGGGGGGGTTTTATTTTTTTTTTTTTTTTCTCTAAACTAGTTGGTAATGTTTAACCATATGTTTTTTCAAGTCTTTCTGTTATCTCTGTACCAGAAAAATAATATTTTTATTTTCCAAGTATTTGCTATCTTGTCTCCACTGTATCAACCCTTAACAAGCATATCCAATGGTTGTTGGTGCCACCACAGGGGCCAACAATATGTCTAAAGGATCAAAACCATGAAAGTACCCAGACAGCCAGCTGATGAATGGTACTTTTCAATTTCTTTATTATGTTTTTACCAGTTGTGCTTAATTTCTTGTACACACATACACACACACACATGTATATTATTATTTAAAACAGTTTGATTCCGCTGCATGCAATTTGAAGTTTCATGGGCTTCTGCTAGAGGCCTTGAAACTTGGAGCTGAATCACACTTTTTCACATAATACATATAACTCCTTCTAAATATGTTGCGTACCCATATATGCATGTATATATACATATAGATGTAGATATGTACATATCTGTATGTATATATGCACATATTTATATATTATTTATACTATTATTATTATTATTATATATATATATATATATATATTATATATATATATATGTATGTATATATATATACATATTCTTTTACTTGTTTCAGTCATTTGACTGCAGCCATGCTGGAGCACTGCCTTGAAGGGTTTTAGTCGAATAAATTGACCTGGAACTTTTTTTTAAACCTAGTACTTATTCTATTGGTCCTTTTTGCCAAATTGCTAAGTTACGAGGACATAAACACACTAACACCAGTTGTCAAATGGTGATGGGGGAACAAACACAGACACAAAGACACACACACACATAAAGATATAAACATACATATATGTATATTATTTTAACAAGTTGTGCCTATTTATCACCCTACGAGACACATCTGGTGAATGCTCTGGAACCAGTTGTTAAGTGTCCCACCCATGATGGATTGATGCTAGATGTGTTATATATCTCTCTCTATATAAACGGCAGTTTGTCTGTCTGCGTGTCTGTGTGTCTGTTCGGTTGTACCCTCACCCTGACCACAGCTTTCAACCGATTCTGATGAAATTTGACACACACACACAGCCCAATGTCATAATTCAAAACTAACGCAGCGAAAATTTTGAAAAGTTCCCCCAGTTCTGAAAAAACTCGATAAATTCGACATGGGGTCGGGAATCAGAAATACAAACCACAGACTGTCTAGGGGACGCAACTCGACCTTTTTAACTCTCAAAAAAAAATTTACCATAATTTTTTTTCCATTTTTTTGCTATTTTTTGGCTATAACTCTCTAAAAATGCTGTATAGTTATTTCCCTTACAAACCCGAGCAACGCTGGGCGATACTGCTAGTATATATATAAAATGGGCTTCTCTTACTTTCCATCTACCAAATCTACTCACAAGGCTTTGGTTGGCCCGAAGCTATAGTAAATGACACTTAATTGTCCAGGGACTGAACCCAGAACTATGAGGTTGGGAAGCTAACTTCTTACAACACTGCCACACCTATATATATATGAGTTCAACCCATGCCAGTGGAAAGAGGACATTAAACGATGATGAAATAAGAACATTATAAACTTTTGAAAGACCATGAAATATTTTTTTTTTCTTTTTGGGAACCTTGGATCTCGAGACACATCACATACAGCTATAAATAACAGCATGTAAATATTTAGTTGAAAAACTCTTTTGTATGAAGAAAACGAAAGGCTGCCTGTGGGGCACGAGCCCACATTCTCTCTAGGCATGACAGGTATTCTAATATCAGACAGACTTGTGTGTATGTGTGTGTGTGTGTGTGTGTCTATACGTATACAGACACACACATACAGATGCGTAAAAACATACAGACATGTCTATATACAGATATGCCAACATGAAATGATGATGAAGAATTAAGAGAATGATAATATGCATACAGTTTAACAGAAGAGAACATATTTTAGTTCTGACTACTGCGGAGAAGTGGATGAAACCCAACAAATTTGAAGCCATGATCCACAGCTGTTAAACCTTCATCGTCTTACTGGTAGATTATTAAAAAAAAAGGAGAAAATAAAAAATAAAAGAAAAACATTTTTCAGAGCATGGCCAGAAATACTTTCTTATATAGAATTAATTTATTCATATGCTGTAATGCATGTATTACATAATGTGTGTGTGTGTGTGTGTGTGTGTTGTGTGTGAGTGCGTGCATGCACACACAACACACCTACACATGTAGACATATGAGTGTATGAAAACATAATTAATGAGAGCCAGGTTTGTTTACCTATTGTCACATTTCTAAATTATCTATTTTATAAAAAGATAATTATGTGTGTGTGTGCATGTGTGTGTGTTTGCATGTGCATGTGAGATGTTTGCATGTGAATGTGTACTTGCACACGTGTGAGTGTGAGTGGGTGTGCATGTGTGTGTGCGTGTGCCTAATGAGTATATATGTGTTTGTATATAACTATATTTATGTGCATATATCATCTAAGATAGCCAAGTGGAGTGTGAGTTAAAAAGACAATAAGTGTGTGTAAATATCTCTTGTTTACCTAGTCTATCTTTATAGGTCAGCTGACTAATGGTTCTCTCTCCCTCTCTTACACACACACACACACACACACAAACACACACCAAGTGCACCAATATGGGTCAGCTGGCTTTGTTTTTTCATTTCAACTGTGATAAATCTACTCTTCATACTGTCATCTGAGTGTTTGTTTAAATATGTGTGTGTGTGTGTGTGTGTGTGTGTGTGTGTATGAGTGTGCGCGTATGGTGATGGATGCTTATTCATGTATACACACCTACACATACATGTACACACACATCTATATACACCTGCATATATACACCTACATATATAAACATATAGACATGTATAAAGACACGACACACACATATTGGCTTTTCCTTTTATCATTTCTTGCTCAGCTAGTGAGTTGTGGCCATGCTGGGGCACCACCATTGACTTTGCGACATTTCAATTATATATATAGCATTGACTTTGCTGCATTTCAATTATATATATATATATGGATGCATGGAAGATGGACATTAATCAATGATAATGATATATATATGAAGTATTCAGTCATCATGAATAACAAATGAGAGTTTAGTAAAATAAAGCAATAATTATGTCCTATAGACATGAATGTGTTTCTTGAAACCTGCTGGTGCCTTGCAAACCTTTCAGCAGAGAGAACAAGTTGTGGACTCAGTTTGCTCGAGTCTTGTGTATCATTTACTATACGTTTTCTTGAGTGGACGGCAGGGGCTGCTTTGATTCATGCTACAAAACCACAACGACAGGTAAGGTTTTCATTTAGAACACTGTTTTGCCAGTGTGTCTTCATGCTTGCACTAAGTTGATCCTAATATTGGAGTCGACTTCAAATTCCACCAAAGACAATTTTGTCTTTCATTCTCTTGGGGTCGATAAAATAAGTACCAGTTGAACACTGGAGTCTACATAATTGATTTCCACCCAACCCCCAAGATTACTGGCATTGTGACAAAATGTGAAACCAACACATGGCAGGCTTCTTTCAGCTTCTGTCTACCAAATCCACTCACAAGGCTTTGGTCAGCCCAGGGCTATTGTAGAAGACACTTGCCCTAGGTGCCACACATTGAGCCTGAACCAAAGACCACATAGATGGAAAAGAAAACCTCAGAACCACACTATGTAAATAGTCCAAATATCATAACTATTCAGCTGAATTGTGCTGCA
Organism: Octopus sinensis; assembly: GCF_006345805.1. Taxonomy (NCBI): domain Eukaryota; kingdom Metazoa; phylum Mollusca; class Cephalopoda; order Octopoda; family Octopodidae; genus Octopus; species Octopus sinensis. Next base: position 70,222,031 of record NC_042998.1, on the reverse strand, counting down.
ACTTTCCACAGCTGTGTAAATAAGCTGGGCCTCATCTGATCATTTATATTTTTCATAAATTAGTTACTTTTCGTTACTTTCCCTCGGCAACCAGGAGAAAGTAAAAGAAACCTTATGGATGACACTCTAATGAAACTCTATACTAAATCATCCAATCTGTCTCTGTGTGGTTTAACCACAGTGTCTGTTTTGACAGCGAGGCTAAATATATCTTTATCAAGCATATGTTTATAGCTCTGGTTAAACATTTTATCTCAAATATGCCCCACCATTAATGAATGTCCTAGTTAATCTAGTGTCCCAGGTTAAATTGTGTTCATGCATGTTGTTCTTTGTCTTTCTTTGAGAGAAAGGGGACTGGGATATTGTGTGTAAGTGTATTTGTAAGAAAGAGAAAGATCAGTATAGTATCAACATCAGAATACCAAAGAAAGGATGACAAAAACTGAGAGCCAACCACATATTTCATAATTAGAAATATGTAAAGTGGTGAAGATTGTTAGCATGCTGGACATAATGCTTAGTGGCACGTCTTTCTGGCTCTTTACATTCTGAGTTCAAATTCCACCAAGGTCTACTTTGCCTTTCATCTTTTCATAATAAAATAAGTACCAGTTGAACACTGGGGTCAATGTAATTGACACATCTTCTCCCTTAAAATTTCTGGCCTCATGCTAAAATTTGAGAGAATGATTGAAAATAATGAATTTTATAATTATGCTTAAAACAAGGTAGACAACTCTATTAGTGAAACATTTGTTTCTTTCTTATAATTTAAATCCATTTTCCCCAGTTTGCAAATGGCTTGGCGTCATTTATTTGCTAGACTAATAGGTTCTACTACAGTAGACTCCTTCCTATTGTTGGCCACTTAACTGTTAAGTAGAGAGTAATGGAATCTCAAAACTAAAAATGGGCTAAAGGAAATAGATCAAGTGGGCTAATGGCATAAATTGAGATAAATATATGAAGGGCTGAAAAACAGAATGACATATGCAAAAAAAAAAAAAAATTCTTCAGTAATTGAAATTTCCCAATTTGTTGGAGAAAGAATACAAAAACCTAATAACATTCGTTAATGACTCTTGAAGAAATGGGGAGATAATTTCAAGAAATTAGGAATTTAACTCTTACACTAATTTACATGCTTAGGAGAAAGCCTGGTCTTTGTTTGCAAGCAAGGGACAACTGTGGACATGTTTCAGGCCTTTAAACTTCATCAACATAGTCAACACAATTCTGTTTAATCAGTTGACAAAGATTTTTACACAGAGAAAAAAGATTATGAATAATCTGTGGCCAGTACAATTTGTATAATTAAGAAGAAATAAAGTGTGCTAAGAGAAATAACAGAAGTAGATTAATGGTATGTATTTGTATAAATTGCTATATTTGATGACTTAAAAAAATGTCTCTAAAAATTACCCTGGGCCCTCTAAGCAAAGTTGGGCCTATATAACACACTTTACTGCACTGAAACATTTTCTTCCTGTGAAGCGGCAACCTGTCAGTTATGACAATGAGTGTTTCAGTTGATTCGATCAACAGAACAAGCAACTCGTGAAATTAATGTGCAAGTGACTTGAGCACTCCACAGACAAGTGCACCCTTAAAGTAGTCCTCAGATTCAGTGTGACTCAGAATGTGGCAAGGCTGGCCCTTTGAAATACAGGCACTCCTCATATTTGCCAGCTGAGTGAACTGGAGCAATGTGAAATAAAGTGTCTTGCTTAAGGACACAGCAAACCACCAGGAACTAAACTCATGATTTTACAATCATGGGCTGAATACCCTAACCACTAAGCTATGTCTTCTTGAATATGTGTGGCTGAAATTGGAGTGTGTTTAATATGCCCATGCATAAGATGGCAAGCTGGCAGAAACGTTAGCACGCCGGGCGAAATGCTTAGCAGTATTTCGTCTGCCGCTACGTTCTGAGTTAAAATTCCACCGAGGTCGACTTTGCCTTTCATCCTTTCGGGGTCGATAAATTAAGTACCAGTTACGCACTGGGATCGATGTAATCAACTTAATACCTATGTCTGTCCTTGTTTGTCCCCTCTATGTTTAGCCTCTTGTGGGTAATAAAGAAATAGGTATTTCATCTGATTTACGTTCTGAGTACAAATTCCATCTTTCATCTTTTCAGCGTCGATAAATTAAGCACCAGTTGCATACTTGGGTCAATCTAATCAACTGGCCCCTCCCACCAAATTTTAGGCCTTGTGCCTAGAGTAGAAAAGAATACGACCATGCATCTTTTATGCCATCAAATACAGTTGTTAAGACTTGTACTGATTGACAAATCTGTTTCTCTTCTTGCTGGAGTAGTAATGTTTCAGAAACGTTGACCAACCAACATGACAGTATACTGGACTCATTTAACATCAACGACTGAAGTTCACATACAATCTTATTCAGATTCTTATCAATTGAGTCATTACAGAAGGACAGATATTAACATATTTCTGAGAAGTCAAGATAATAAAATAATCACGAGAAATATCATCAACAATGAAATATTACACAGCAAAATACACAGACAACTTGCAAGCGTCATTACTGAGTTATAATTAAATATAACCTGACACTTAAAAAACAATTATCTGGACCCACCAAAATCTGACACCTACTGAAGTGGTTCTCAGTCTAAGTACTTAAGTAGTAAAATTTCAACTTAAGCTCTTTCTGCAAAAAAAGCATCCTGTCTCTTTATCCTATATTAGCAATTATTAACAATCAACACCTCATATTGCCCAACCTTTATGCTATTCACTCATGCTATTATCTTAGCTTCATTATTTCATTATGTCTGTAACCATCCTGGCTGTTACCACTATTTATTATATGGATCTAACCTGACGAAAATGATGATAAAGCACACATGTATGAACTCTAAAATGTGGATATTTATCCATTATTATGATGGTTATTACTCACTTCCTTCAGCAAATACACAGAAGTAGTTTGTGACTAAAAGAACCTTTGATAAACAAAGAAACTCTGAGTAAAAAAATGTCATGAATCATCTACTGATTCCAATAAATATATATACTTTATATCATGGATGGAGTACTTTTTTCTTTTTTTTTCATTTGCTAACAAAAACACATATATCCATATCTATATCTGGTTGACTATTTGTATGTCTATCAAACCAGATGTCGTGGTGTCAGTCTCACTCTCCAATATATATATAAATATATATATATATATATATATATATATATATATATATATATATATATATAATATATATATATATATAAATATATATATTCATATATATATACATACACATATATATATATATAAACAGAGGGAAAGAGAGTGAGAAAGACAGAGATGTGCAATATGTCACTTCACACAGATTTATCTGAAAAAATATCAGAGATTGTAAAGGGGGTAAGAAGTCTTACAGTTACATATTAATATATATATATATATACATATATATATATACACACACACATACATAATCATATACAGCTGTCATATCAACACACACATATACACATTGCTAGTATGTGTCACATGTGTATACACATCTATATATAGAAAGTCATGTATGTTTACACACACATTCATACATATGTGCCATAAAGTCACCAGGAGAAACTCATACACACACAGAATCTCTCCTGGTCTTATCTTTATAAAACATCTGTTTAGGAGACCTCAATGTTAAGGTGACTCCTTTCTTCCCCACCACTTGCCAAACCCGACTCTAACCTGACCCCCAGGGATAAAAAATAAAACACAGCTTTATATTCCATATTTTCAGATAGCATGATAGTTGGGTGCAACAGACCTTGTTGTTGTTTCACCCCAGCCCAACTTTGATTAGGCAAACCCGGATGGTTAACCAAAGGGTTTGATAGTTTATAAGAACCCAATCTACATAGCTGTAAGTATGTTTCACAGTATGGCGTACTTTACTATGCTGTTTTCACAACAAAGACACTTTACTGTCAACAGTCAAGTCAACCAAAAGGTAATTAGATTCCACAGTTTGGTACTCTTTACTGGACTGTGTCCATGACTAAGACACTTTATTTACAACAGTAGAGTCAACCAAACTGCAAGTAGGCTCCACAGTGTGGTATATTTTACTGCCCTTGTCTGTGACAAAGACATTTTACTGTCAACAATCCAGTCTACATAGCTGTATGTAGATAACACAGTGTACTACATATATAAGAAGCTGTCTTGTCATTTCTTCTACTGAGGTCCTTCCATGCTGTTCATATCTGTCCTTGCTTCATATAAAGGACTTCCTGAAAGATTCTTGCTGATTCAAGTATTGCAGAAAATTTGTTTATTTTGATCAGCATCGATTATCTAGAAAGTCACCAATAAAACATAAAAACAATTATGAATAGCATGGAAGGACTTTACACAGAAGATACAAGAGTACTTTTCTTGGAGCCTATGGTGTGGTCCAATAGAGTAATTAAACCAGTTACGATATCAATAGTGTATAACGGCAAAATAACATGAATACTAATTAAAACTACTACCATCACCATCATTAGCAATAGCAGTAATACTCTTTAATTTATTCCACTCACTCAAAAAGTCCAATCTGGTGAGTGTAGTTTGATGTAATTTTTCTGATGTTTTTATCCACTGGCATCATCATCATTACCAACATCATTATCATCTTTTAACATGTCTTTCAAACAGTCATGGGTTGGATGATTTGACAGGATCTGGCAGGCCAAAGGACTGCATCATATGCCAATATATGTGTGTGTGTATGTATGTATGTGTATAATAGATCAGGATCCAAGTAAATCAGGATTGTGATGCAATATTTAAGCTTCACTATGACATGGAACTGCATCATCCAATACTATCTCATTACTACACTCATGTTTTCACCTGATGTAAATGGTTTTTTTCTAATGATGTAATGTCTTCATTAATCAATTAAAAATTTGCTGGTGAGAGATAAATATTATTTATTTAAAAGTCACAATACATATATTAAAGCGCTACTAACAGTTTCATATGTTGAGGGAACTCAAACATATTCTTCAGGTGCAAACCACATATAACAAACTAAAGAAATCGAATAAGAAACACAAAAAAAGCTGAGAAGGCAGTATATATATATATCATTTAGCATCCATTTTTCATGCTAGCACGGGTTAAATAGTTTGACTGTAACTGGTAAGCAGATCTGTACCAGGTTCCAATCTGATAAATATATGTATGGTAGCTCAGTAAAATAAACATAATAGGTGGCTTACCTCATGCAAAAATTGCAGGAGCAACTCAGAGGTTTTGTAAGCTCTTCTAAATCCATTGCAATGCTTGAACCCCTTCTCTATTGCCAGCGGGTATTTGAAAGTCAGAACCATTTCATCCCTTAAACTGGTATGTTTCAGCTCAGTCAGTTAGTGAGGACTGAAATAGTCCACACCCAGTTCATTCCTCACTGCCTCACTCACTCACACACACACACATACTCTTTTACTCAGTCATTTGACTGCGGCCATGCTGGAGCACCTGGACTTATTCTTTCTAAGACTAGTACTTATTCTATCGGTGTCTTTTGCTGAAATGCTAAGTTACGGGGACGTAAACATACCAACATTGGTTGACAAGCAACGATGGGGGGACAAACACAGACACACAAACATATACTTATATATATATATATATATATATATATATATATATGTGTGTGTGTGTGTGTGTGTGTGTATGTATACCCAAAGATCATCAAGCTAGGCATACGCAGAAGAGGAGGGAAGGAGGGAGGTGAACAAGGGTGAATAAGAGGAGGGGTAGGAGGTGGTAGGAGGTGGAGGAGGAGGAGGGGTTGAGAATGTTTGAATAAATAGAAGATCTGAAGAATATGAAGATAGAAAGGTAGGAAAGCGTAGACAGGAAAGAGAAAAGAACACACAGACAGACAGATCAAGATGGCAGGGTAAGTGGAGGGTGGGGGTCGGGAGGGAGGGGGGATGATATATCAAAGGATTATGATGCAATATTTAAGCTTCACTATCATCTGGAACTGCACCATCCAATACTATCTCATTACCACCCTCGTCGTCCCCATCATCATAAGCACCATCACACCACTACCCTTCCCATCACCATCATCATCATTGTTATCATCCCCACCATGACTATCATCATCATCAGCAACATCACTGTTACCCCCATCACTATCATGGCTATTATCATCTCTATCATCATCACCATCAAAATTGTTATCACCATCACCATCTTTCCCATCACCATCATCCCCTCTTCACCATCATGACCATTATCATCATCATCATCATCATCATCATCATCATCACTATTTTTACGATCACCATCACCACCACCCCCATCATCATCATGACCATTATCATCACACTATTATCATCACCATCATCTTCATCATCACTACCTTTACCATCACCACCATCAAGATCATTATCATCACAATCATCATCATCACCACACAATCACTATTATAACCATTATCACCACCACCCCCGCGCCATCACTATCATAACCATTATCATCACTATCATCGTGATCATGATCATTATCAACATTATCATCACCACCATAAACATCACCACCACCACCACCATCAGCCACCTAGCTTACTTTACCTCCACCACTGCAACCAATCTTAACCGAAAATCAACCCCACCCCACTTGCTCATTCCGACATTCCCCCGCCCCACCACCATCCACATGCCACAGCACTTCAATCAATACCCAATACCCGACATCTACCCACATATCTCTCTCATGCGCACACACACACACACTCATCTCCACAATTACCATCATCAGCATTATCATCATGAATATCATCACACCTTCCTCCCCCACCCCTTACTCAATCACCTCTACACCCCACGATGATCCACCACCACCACCACCTCTCAGTAAACCCTTTAGCATCAAAATCAACAGCAAATAATGTATTTGTATAGATATATATATACACATATACATATATATACATATATATATACACATATATATACACATATATATATGCATATATATACATATATATATATATATACCTTTGTACTTAACACCAATATTTCCATCTCCAGTCAATACCACTTCCACGCCACCACCACCACCACTACCACTACCTCCCACGCCACTATCACTATTACCTCACACCGCCACTACTCCATACCACCATCACCACCCTTCCTACAGTGTAAAGCAGGGAAATAAAATAATGTTATTGGTGGAAATTGACTGAGCTGTGGACTGCCTGTCATACATGAGGAAATAGTTAGAATGCTTGAGAGTGAGGGAGAGACAGAAATGGAAAGAGAGAGAGAGAGAGAAGGGCAGAGTGAGAGGTAGGAGAGATGTCTGAGTGTAAGCACATGCAGACAGACTGGCAGCCGGCAGTTGTGGAGAGGAGGGAGGAGATGAAAAGAGGAGGAGGAGGACAGGTGACTCTTTTACTGGGAGATGCTGGCTGGCAAACACAAGAAGAGTGTGTGTGCACGTATGTATATATACACCCACACACACACACATACATACATGCATTCACACAGAGTCACATATACTGGTTAAACGATTATGATGATGATACGGGCTGTCTGTTGTGTTCTTGAGCAAGACACTTTATTTCACATTGCTCCAGTTCACTCAGCTGTAGAAATGAGTTGCGACGTCACTGGTGCCAAACTGTATTGGCCTTTGCCTTTCCCTTGGATAACATCGGTGGCATGGAGAGGGGAGGCTGGTATAAACAGCCTTGTTTGGACTTGTGCCTCAGAGGGGGAACTTCCTAGGTGCAGTCCCATGGTCATTCATGACCAAAGGGGATCTTTACTCTTTTTATTCTTTCGTTCTTTCACTTGTTTCAGTCATTTGACAGCAGGCATGCTGGAGCACCACCTTTAGTCGAACAAAGCGACCCCAGGGCTTATTCTTTGTAACCCTAGTACTTATTCTATTAGTTCTTTTTGCCAAACTGCTAAGTTACGGAGACATAAACACACCAACATCATTTGTCAAGCAATGTGGGGGGGGGGTCAAACACTGACACACAAACATATACATATATATATACACACAACGGGCTTCATTTCAGTTTCCATCTACCAAATCCACTCACAAGGCTTTGGTCAGCCTGAGGATATAGTAGAAGATACTAGCCCAAGGTGCCACGCAGTGGGACTGAACCCACAACCATGCAGTTGGGAAGCAAACTTTTTACCACACAGCCATGCCTGTGTCTATATATAATTCATATACATACATACATACATACATACATACATATCAGCAGCAGCATTGTTTAACATCCACATTCCATGCTAGCCTGATTGCTGTTGTGGCTGGTATGTAATTCTGATCAAAACAATCCTATTTTCTTCTTAGGCATAATGTACCATGGACTACATTATTCGAAGAATGTTAGAAGAGCGAAACAAACTTGGAAAATAGTTAAAACACGTAAAATTGTGACAAACATATATATATAGGTTCTATAGCTGTGATTTCCAGTTGATAGCAATTGAAGGGAGTGGGTGTCTGTGTGTGCCACAGTGTTTGTATATGTGTGTGTCTACATCCCACAGAGCAACCTGCATGTAAAATATATAATTGTCTATATACAAAAAAGAGACAGAGAGAGAGATACTTTGATATCACATGCTGAGAATGACTGTTTAATCATATCTATATATATACACACACATATATATGTCTGTATGTATGTATGTATGTATGTATGTATGTATGTATGTAATATGTATATGTTTTCTTAATGACTTGACTTAAACTTAATTGGCTTCAGGTAAGGAGTGAGCAAGTGGAGAGTAGGGGGCACTTCCTAAGAAACATCACAACTATGTACAGAGGGAAGTATTGTGTTGGTGGTGGTGGTGGTTATGTTAGTGGCAGAGTAAGAGTGTGGAGGAAATGTATGAAGTTATAAACAAGACATTTGGGTGTGTGTAGGTTTGTGTGTCATTGTTGTTTAGCCCCAGGTCAGACCCTTTAAGGAGCAAACATATAATCAAAACAATTCCAGTGGCAACCATCCCATCGTTTAGGTGGTATCTAGGACGACATTATCTAATATATCCTTCACTGCCTGATAGGCTGTGACTTGGGAGAAATTTGGCTACTGTTTCTAGCAATGTGTATATGTATGTCCATGAAGGCCAAGTAGTCTAGTAAAAAAAGTCCTATACTACATTCCTATATATATATATATATATATATATATATATATATATATACAGGGTGCGGTGAATAAACTTTTGTGTAAATTACACAAAAACGTAAAAACACTAACATCTCATTTATCAGATATATTTACCAAAATTACATAAAAATATCATGAAATACTAATCAATAAAATTGCCATTGGCATCAACCATGGCCTCAGACGACTTCAGAATCTCCTGCAACTCTTCTGGACAGTCTCTTTGTTTAAGTTGATGAATGCTGCCATAATCTTTGCCTTCAGTTCATCTTTGGTTTCACAAGGAGTTTTGTTGGTCTCTCGCTCAACTGTGCCCCACACATAATAACAAAGGGGATTACAGTCAGGGAAATTATCTGGGGAGCCAAATGTTAGGAGTGATGTGGTCGCAGAAATTGTTTGACAGCCATGACTGAGTTCTCCTGTTTCTGAGGCATGATGCAGAGTTCTGTTGTCAAACATAGAGTCTTCCATTAGCCACCCTCTTGACCCAGGGCAGCACTACCTCCTCCAGGCACCTGATGTAAGCCTCCATGTTGAATCTGAGGCCGTGTGGGAAGATGAATGGAAGCATAACATCGCCATCACTAGTGATCACTCCAAACACCATGATATTTACTGGATGTTTGATTTTTATCACTCTCGGTGCATGTCCTCAGATTGCACAATGTCCTTAGATTGGCACCCAAACACTCTGAAATGTTCATATTGGAACTTCTGGCTCAAATGCCAAGCAGTACAGCATGTTGTTTCCAAATTTCTGGCAGAAAGAATTGCATCATGGTGCTGTTTTTCTCACAGATGGTGCCCAACTGACCTTACTATACTGTGCAGTTGACAAAATCAGAAACAAACAATGCGCGAAATTAAAAGTATTAAATGGCAACAATTTACCCATTGCACCCAGTTCTCTTTGCCTTATATATCGCACATGGATTCTATTTACATATATTTTTGTGATTACTTATGTATAATTATATTTTTAAAAATATTCATGTATGTCAATATGTACTGATACATATATGTGTGTATATATAGGAGTGGCTGTGTGGTAAGTAGCTTGCTTACCAACCACATGGTTCTGGGTTCAGTCCCACTGCGTGGCACCTTGGGCAAGTGTCTTCTACTATAGCATCGGGCCGACCAAAGTCTTGTGGGTGGATTTGGTAGATGGAAACTGAAAGAAGCCCGTCGTATATATGTATATATATATATATATATATATATATATGTGTGTGTGTGTGTTTGTGTGCCTGTGTTTGTCCCCCAACATCGCTTGACAACCGATGCTAGTGTGCTTACAACCCGTCACCTAGCAGTTCAGCAAAAGAGACCAATAGAATAAGTACTGGGCTTACAAAGAATAAGTCCCGGGGTCAATTTGCTCAACTAAAGGTGGTGCTCCAGCATGGCATCAGTCAAATGACTGAAACAAGTAAAGAGTATATATATATATATATATATATATATATATATATACGCATTTTGCGTTGAATTTATAATTGTGTATGAGTATGTAACAGGAGTTGTAATTCTCATATATATATATATGCAAGTGGCACAGCACTCTGTCAGTTACAACAAGGATTCCTGTTGATTTGATCAATGGAACAGTCTGCTCATAAAATTAATGTGCGAGTGGCTGAGCACTGCACAAACACATGTACCCTTAACGTAGTGCTCAGGGAGATTCAGCATGACACAGAATGTGATAAGGCTGGCCCCTTTGAAATACAGGTACTACTCATATTTTGCCTGCTAAGTGGACTGGAGCAACATGAAATAAAGTGTTTTGCTTAAGGATACAATGCATAGTCAGGAATTGAACTCACACCCTTATGACTGTGAGCTGAATGTCCTAAGCCACATGCCTTCATTATATATATATGTATGTATGCATATATATATGTATATATATATGTGTGTGTGTGTATATGATAATATATATATATATATATATATGGACATAAGAACGGATGGATGAGGAGAGATGTGTGAAGAAGTGCCACTCCCAAACAGTCGAAGGAACCCGGGGTAGAGGTAGACCCAGGAAGACATGGGATGAAGTGGTCAAGAATGACCTTCGAATGTTGGGCCTCACAGAGGGAATGACAAAAGACCGAGATCTCTGGAGATATGCTGTGACTGCGAAGACCCGACAAATAACGTGAGTTCATGGCTGTCTCCTGCACCAGCTTCACATAGCAGCCCCAGCCCATCCTAAGTACCTTGGATTGTAGGGCAACCTGCTGTGCTTGAGGAGACCTATTGAGTCAAGTACAGCAATATCAAATAAAAATCAAATGGAAATTGTAGTTGGAAACCTGTGCCGGTGGCAGGTAAAAAGCACCATCTGAACGTGACCAATGCCAGCGCCACCTTGACTGGCTTCCGTGCCAGTGGCACATAAAAAGCATCAACCGATCATGACCATTGCCAGCCTCATCTGGCACCTGTGCTAGTGGCACGTAAAAAGCACCCTCTACACTCACGGAGTGGTTGGCGTTAGGAAGGGCATCCAGCTGTAGAAACATTGCCAGATCAGACTGGAGCCTGGTGCAGCCTCCTGGCTTCCCAGACCTGGTCAAACGGTCCAACCCATGCTACCATGGAAAACAGACGTTAAAGGATGATGATGATGAGGATGACATATATATATATATCATGGGTTCAATTCCACTTCAAGCATTCCATCGCGTTTTCTTGATTAGACTCTGCTTCATAGAATACATGTAACATACTTTGGAAACGTTATCTTTGATAGGCTGATCTCAGAATCAGTCGGGGTGGCATTGGGGAAATTTCATACTCTCAGAATGTTACCTCTGATACAGTAGTAGGGGTGGAACTGATTAAAGTACATTCTCTTATAAAGTGATCTTGGAGCCAGGGATAGTGTTTGTGAATCCAAAGCCCTTTATAAACTCTTTGAAACTTTGGTGGCATTTTAATATATTATGAGTGTGCATGCTCACTTATTTTTTACATGCACAGACATATACGCACATATATCTCTTATCTTTTACCCATTTCAGTCACTGGACTGTGACCATGCTGGGGCAGTCATTGGACTATGATCATACTGAGGCAGTCATTGGACTGTAAACATGAAGGGTTTAGTCAAACAAGTCAACCCCTGTACTTATTTTTCAAACCTGATACTTATTCTATCAGTCTCTTTTGCCAAACTGCTAAGTTACAGGGACATAAGCAAATCAACACTAGTTGTCAAATAGAGGTGGGGGAGCCGACAACTAATGAAAGGTCATTCTTTATGTTACTTGTCTTGTTTTCCATTTGATTCTCTCGCTGTTCGCATACCCAAGTTTACCCTCATATTTCATGTTGTTTACGTTTTGTGACGTCCTGTACCCATATATGTTTTGTTGTCCCTTTTTTGTACCACCTAACTGTCTGGATGTTTTGCGTTCTTGTCCCATTTTGTATTTTATATATATATATATATATATATATATATATATATATATATATATATATATATATATATATATATATACACATATGTATGTAATGTAAATATGAACATATATATATGTATATATATATATATATATATATATATATATATATATATTTATGCATATATAATACAAAATGGGACAAGAACGCAAAACATCCAGACAGTTATATATATATAAGTTATGATAGGTAAAGGTGTTATTGAGACCCAAAGGTGCCAGGTAATGTTGAATAAGTGCTATAGATTGTACCGTTGATAAGTTCCAGGGTCAGTGATTATGCGAATAAGGGGTTCAATGTTGGTCATACGTCAGCGTGTGTATATAAAAATTTTATTTTGTAATGCGATAAAAAACCAAGGGTGTGTAGAATTTAGAACACAGCCTTGGTTTTTTATCTCATTACAAAATGAAATTTATATATATATATATATATATATATATATATATATATATATATATATACATATATATATATATATATATAGTGTAGTGTTTGCTTATGACCTGAGTGTGTAATGTAAATAGTAGCTGGAGCTGTAACGCATGGGGTTGCTTGATCTAGTATAGTAAAGCTACATAGCAGTATAAGCTATAGTATGTAGTGGTACAGTGGTTATGTATAGCAGGATACAGTGTTGCTAATAGGCCAGTAATGTCATGTTTGATGGAAACAACAAAAATAATGTGGGATTAAATATTACCTCTCCGTATTATTAATGCTGCCTCTGTCGCTAATGAATATATTTGAACAAGAAAAACAATGTCCTTTCTTAGGCAATAGGGATTGTTTACGGTATGTGTAGGCAAATAATTATGTGTGGATGTCTATACAAGCATGTGTGAGTGTGGGGGTAGGTTTCTGTAGGTGTATGTAGGCATGCGTGTGTGAGTGTGTGTGTGGGCGTATATGACAAAAGAGGAAGTTGTCTCACTACATTGCAAGGGTTGATTAGTGACAGAGTAAAGTGTGAGTGTTGATGATGACAGTGATGGTAGCGGTGGTGGCAGTGGTAGTGGTGGTGGTGATGGTGGTGGTGTTGGTAACAGTGGGTCAAACAGGAGGAAGTACATTCATACTTTACACATACCCACACACCAACCATCACAACGCTGTACTGTACGACATAGTATACCACCAACTATAGCCCATACACATCTCACACACACACATACACATTCTCATCCATACCAACTCACACACACCACTCAGGCATTGAACTATGCTACCACTACCACCACCACCATCAAAGCACCACTAACAATATACTTCCACAATACCAACACAAAGAGAGCACCACTAGCACTGCATCCCCAACTACAACACAATCACATAAGCACTACTACCATAAAAAACACCACTACAACACCACTGCAGAATCACAAACACTATACTATCACCATACCAGCATGACAGTATCACTACAAACATACTACCATGACACTACTACAACAGTGTGCACTGTAACCCATACTTTTGTAACCATACCACTTCTGTCATCACATCATACCACTATTACTACCGTCCATAGAGGCAGCAAGCTGGCAGAAATGTTAGCATACCAGGCAAAATGCCTAGCAGTATTTCGTGTCTTTACGTTCTGAGTTCAAATTCTGCCGAGGTTGACTTTGCCTTTCATCCTTTCAGGGTTGATAAATTAAGTACCAGTTGCATACTGGGGTCGATCTAATCGACTGGTTCCCTCCCCCAAAATTCCAGGCTTTGTGCCTAGAGTAGAAAAGATTATTACTGTCCATAGCTCACCACGGTAAACATTACATTTCACCTAATCACCAGGTCAGCAAGAATGAATTGAAAGACCCCTACTGACCCCATAAAGAGGGAATTCAATCCTTGAAATCTGTTGGCGATAGGGGACAAGACTGTTTGTGATTTTGTAATATGACCTAAGAGAGGGGTGTTGAGGTATAGGATTAGATTTGACAAGGTGCATGGACATCAAAGACAACCCACAGAGGTAGCAGCAGCAGCAGTAGCAGTAGCAGTAGTAGTAGTAGTAGTAGTAGTAGTAGTAGTAGTTCATAATTCTGAACAATTCGAAAGGAGTGATGTGCAGAAAAGTAAATGCCTTATATCAACAGTAAGCTGTCCCAACATGAAAACAAACAATGAACAGGAAATGAAAAAAAAAGCAATTCATAGATAGAACTGTTGGCAAATATGCTTTGTAAGCACATCTAACCATCCGACTCTACATTAACAAAGGATTTTACAATTCCAGATGTGTGTGTGTGTGTGTGTGTGTGTTGTGTGTGTGGTTATCACTATTATTACATATGTATGTATATGACTTGTTTTAGTCCTTAAGACTGCGACCATGCTGGGGCAGTATCTTCAAGAATATTTAGTCAAATGAATCAACCCCGAGACTCATTGTTTTTTTTTGTTTTTTTTTTTTGTAGTAAGCCTGGTACTTATTTTATCAAACTCTTGCCAAACTGCTAAGTTACAGGAACATAAACACACCAACACTAGTTGTCAAGCAGTGATGGGGTACAAACACACACATGTATAATAATAATAATAATAATAATTGTGTACAGTGCTCAGGTGCACTACAACTCATCTAAAGTGTATATATAATCAGGTGAAGTTTCGGCGGATTTCGGAAAGCATGAGGGCCTTAAAAGATGCAGTGTCATGGCAGTCAACAACTGACGCAGGCAGTTTTTCCATGCTTCAGCAACTCTGAGCGTGAAAAAATGTTTCCGAAAGTCATGGGAGCTGTATTGTTTTCTGACTTTGTAGGCATGTCCACGTGTGTTAGACACATGGAGATCAAAAAGGTGTTCAGTGTTGTTGTTGGTGAGGTGGTTGATAACTTTGTGGGTGTTTACCAAGTCCGTCGCCAAACGCCGGAGCTTCAGTGAATCCATGCCAGGGAAACACAAGGCGCTCAGAATATGGTAGGTGTCTGATGGAGGTATGCGTTTGGTTGCACGTCTCTGGACAGATTCCAGGAGGTCAATGTTCTGTGCAAGATAGGGGTTCCAATGATGATGCGAATTCCAAGTGTGGTCATACCATAGCTGTATACAGTTTTAAATAGATGGCTGGAGAGCGGCTAACAAAAGACCTGCTGAGTGATGCCAAGACACCCCGGCCTTCCT
>NC_042998.1:70193709-70201209 GCF_006345805.1 Octopus sinensis | reverse complement strand
TGTATTAGACATTCAATGATCAGCAGACATAAGTGCATGCGTGTAGCATGCAATATCATGTGTGCATGACATGTATAGATATACACACATACATGTACGTATGTTGTGTATTGATTAGTATGTATGTGAATGTCATGTGTATGGAAGAGATAAGAGAGAGATGGAGAGACAAAAATAATTAGAAAAAGAAATTTATAGAAACAGATACAGAGAGAGAGAGAGAGAGAGAGGCAGAAAAGTAGACAAAAATACATAATACCTAGATGCATACACAAACATGCACACATACATACATAGATATATACATACATACATCAGCAGCAGCTGTCCAAAGATGTCCAAAAGGTAATACTTTTCCTTGAGACATGGCATTGCTGCCAAAACTAAATATGATGTTATCTGCAAGAAGGATTCTCCTGGCACTCACACAGAAAGCAGAACAGAAATGAGAATGTATCCATACTGTTAAAAATAAGGAATACTACAAGAACATTCCAATAAAAATAACACGCCAAGGCAAACACAACAGACATGATCTTGTTCTTCGGGACAGGGAACGAAAATCATGCATTGTTGATAAGGTCACTTGTCCAGCAGATGTGAATGTCTCACTTAAAAATCTTAGCAAAAGAGAATATCTAGGGGAAACTAAGCAGAAAATACATCTCATGTCTTGTTTATAGATTTATTTTGTACCTTTTAGGCACAGGCGCTGCCAAGTGGTTAAGGAGCTCACTTTGCAGTCATGTGGTTTCGGGTTCAACCACACAGTGTGGCACCTTGCGTGTCTTCTACTGTGACAGGATTCCATCAACCAATTTTATTCACAAGAAATTAGTTGACCTGGGGCTATTGTAGAAGACACATACCTAAGATGAAGATACCTGCTTATTGTAGAAGACACCTGTCTTGTTAGTAAATTTGGTATACAGAAACTGCATGGAAGTCTATCATGTGTGTGTGTGTGTGAGAGAGCGAGAGAGTCTGTGCATGTGTGTGTGTCTGTTTTTGTCATCTCATCACTGCTTGTTTAAGTCTCCATAATTTAATTTCTCAATAAAAGGAGGCCAATAGAAAATATACCAGACTTTCAGACATGAATTCTTAGAATGAGCATAAATCTCTGAGAATATTCAAAGATACGTAAATACATGCATACATACATATCAGCATACACACACACTAGCGAGAAATACTCTGAGTATCTTTACTGTATAGACAGGTATAGACAGTCTTTACAGAAAGACATAGTGTATATTTAAACAGATATTGCATGTAGATGTTGATTGTGTTGATAGTCGCAGTGTATAAATGTTGATTATATAGCTAAGCGGCGAGCTGGCAGAAACATTAGCACGCTGGGCGAAATGCGTAGCCGTATTTCGTCTGCCGTTACGTTCTGAGTTCAAATTCCGCCGAGATTGACTTTGCTTTTCATCCTTTCGGAGTTGATAAATTAAGTACTAGTTACGCACTGGGGTCGATATAATCGACTTAATACTTTGTCCTTGTTTGTCCCCTCTATGTTTAGCCCCTTGTGGGTAATAAAGAAATATATATATAGCTAAGCACAGTGTGTAGAAGTTCAGTGGATAGTGAGACATTGTATGTAGATGTTGACTATACAGTGAGTAGATGTCGACTGGATAAACATACTGTGTGTAGATGTTGACTGGATAGAAAGATATAATGTACAGATGTTAACTATATAGACACAGTGTGCAGCTGTTGACTGTGTTAGACAGTGTGCAGATGTTGACAATGTACAGAGGTGCAGTAAGTAGATCAGTCGTGGGCAAACTGGAGCCCATGGGACTTTCTGGATGGCATATCAACAAAAAATTACCTTCAACTTTTTGTTGTTGTACAGCTTACCTGGTGATGACCCATCTCTCATGCAGCCCACATTTAGAAAAGGTTGTCCATGCCTAGTGTAGTTATTGAGTGGATAGTTAGAGACAGTGTGTAAGTGTTGTCCACTGCATATACAAAGTAAATACTGACTATGTAGATCAGGGGTTTCCAGCTGGGGTCCACAGAAGCTTTAATGGGATCCATGAATAAAAAATTGTAATTTGTGGGTCTATATATACATTTTGTTTACTAGGAGAGAATACCTGTATTTATTGAAATTTTCAAGATTTGTATTTGGAATTTATGTTATGAATATAACAAAATTGTTTTGTTTTGCTTTTGTTAGTTTTTACTAACCTACAAACAAATATTTTATTTCATAAATTTACATGTGCATATATGGGATCTACAGATGATAAGATAGCTCTCAGTGGGGTCCACAAGCAAAGTAAGGTTGGGAACCCCTGATGTAGATAGCCACTATGGAGATGTTGACTGTATAGAAAGAGTGTGTAAACTGGATAGACAAGGACAGTGTGTAGATTTTAACTATATAGATAGATACAAAGTGTAGGTAATGACTGGTTAGATAGCGATAGTGTATAAATATTAACTATGTAGATAGATGCACCATGTAGACAGCGACTGAATACAGACAGTGTGTAGATGTCGACTATATGAATAGACACATGTAGAAGCTGACTGGATACAGTGTGTAGATCCTGGCTATGTAGATAGACTCAGCATGCGGAAGCTGGCTGGACACAGACAGTATGTAGATGTTGACTATATAGATTGACACGGCATGTAGAAGCTGGATGGACAGAGAGAGAGAGAGACAGTGTGTAAATTTTAACTATATAAATGGATACAGCATACAGATGCCGACTAGATAGACAGAGTCTGAGTAGATGTTGACTATATAGATATGGCCTGCAGATACTGACTGGGTAGATAGAAACAGTGTGTAGATATTGACAGAGGTTACACGAACTTTAACATGACCCAGATTCAATTCCGTGAAATCCATCATATCAAACAACACCTTTATATTATTATTGTCTCACCGCACTGACGTTAGGTATATTCAATATTTGAAGAACAGTTGCCAGCGGATTTTTACGTAGTTTATACGTCAATATTGGTTCGTTATTCAACCTTCGTTGATTCTGTCTTGTAGCTTCTGTTATTATTGTTATTATCATCATTGATATTATTACAGCAATAAAGTAGCAGACCTGACAGTATTTCTCACTAAATGACTTGAATGAAATCTATCATTACCTTGTTTGAAAGGAGTTCCTGTTTCTTCACTCCACAATCAATAAAATAAGTATTAATAAAATAATTTACAGGTGTTAAGTTCGTCAACTACACTAGTTCCCCCCCCCCATTTCACACAAAAATAAAACTTGTGACCCTTCCATCCCTGTACTAATACTTAATCACGATGGGGCTACCATAATGTTGACACAGTTATGTCTGCTACTGGCCTTCATAGTTTCCCGT
The DNA here is from genome assembly GCF_006345805.1 of Octopus sinensis. Classification (NCBI taxonomy): domain Eukaryota; kingdom Metazoa; phylum Mollusca; class Cephalopoda; order Octopoda; family Octopodidae; genus Octopus; species Octopus sinensis. The sequence continues at coordinate 70,197,846 of NC_042998.1, read as the reverse complement.
TCGATGTCTCTTCTATGAATCTAAACCTACGAGCCTATTAGTTGTCAATTGTCTTTTACGATTACTCTGTGTCGTCTGTTATTCTCATTCTATCATACTTTCACTCATTTCGTTCCAAAACAATTCAATTTTTCCTAAGGACAGCTCTCTCTCTCTCGTCTCTGACGTTACGTTCTGAGTTCAAATTCTGCCGAGGTCGACTTTGCCTTTCATCCTTTCGGAGTCGATAAATTTAAGTACCAGTTGCGTCTAAAATTTCCAAAAATTTTGGGCCTTGTGCCTAAAGTAGAAAAGTTTTAAAGTCCGGAGTTCAAATCCAATATATGAATTTCGTTAGAATACGAGACTTCTTCAATATTCCTCACTTCACCTAATTACCTCATATCTGTTTTATGTCAGCCGTCTCAACTACTTGACTTTACACAGTTAAAAGGGCCCTTTTGGACTTAAGTGGGTTTCATTATCGTTTTTCTCTGGTTTATATTTTCTGTAATCCTACACTGAATCGTCGTGTATCGTCCTGTACACTCCTTTAGTTCTAATCCTACCAAAGTCAACTTTATCTTTCTTCCTTTCGGAGTCGATTAAATTAGAGTACCAGTTAAGTAAGAATCGATGTAATCAACTTGAACCCTCCCTTCCGAATTGCGAATATAATTTTATGCTGAGTTCAAATCCCACCGACGTCAATTTTACCATTCATCGTTCCAAGCTCGATAAAAGAAACTACTAGACACATACTGGATTGGTATAATCGACTAGACCGTCCTTCAAAATTTGTGACCTTGTGTTTGTGTTAGAAAACATTACTAACAACAGTTAGGCGAGGCCACTTGCCCTTGGTGGTCAGTGTTACCTTGGATGTGTGAGGTTCCCTGATTGATCCTAGTTGGATCATCCATATATTTAGTGTTTGTATACTATGTATATGCTTTATTCATTTCCCGTTTCTTCTTCTTACTCCCGCTTCTCATGCCCGTCGCTAAGGGGATGCACTGGACGGCACTTACCCCCTCACTATTCAACTGTACACCCTCAAATTTAGAAAATACAGTTAACAAAAATTAGTGCCCTGCCAGAATATTCTGAAACACACCCTGACACCAAAGTCTGGCGACGGACATGCCTCTCCTCGTTTCATTTTAAGTAACCCACCACCATCATGCTGTGTACAACTTGTCTGTGAGGTTTCCTTCATCCGACGCACCTATCACAAGTAAAAGAAATCTTTATTCAAAAAGTTTGAAGACAGACACCTTCCTCTGCAGTGAAACCGTCAACTTTTTCATCAACGAGTACCATTTGTAAAAGGAGGTGAAGATGAGAGGGAAGTGCTGGCTCTCATTCAGTGAATTTGCCAAAAGGTGGGTGACTGTGGCGAAAATGGCTAGAGTGGATGGAACTACTTTAAACATGCCCCTGTTGATCGGAGAACAACAGCTGGGGGAGGACTTGTACCCCCAGTGGTCAGGGTGATCTTGTATCTGTGCGGTTTTTATTAGCCCTTGTTAGAAGTCTTCTTGTATCAGGGAAACTGTATCATCCATGAATTAAATATTACTCTTACTCTTTTACTCGTTTCAGTCATTTGACTGCGGCCATGCTGGAGCACCGCCTTTAGTCGAGCAACTCGATCCCGGGACTTATTCTTTTTGTAAGTCCAGTACTTATTCTATCGGTCTCTTTTTGCCGAACCGCTAAGTGACGGGGACGTAAACACACCAGCATCAGTTGTCAAGCAATGCTAGGGGAACAAACACAGACACACAAACACACACACATACATTATATTATATACATATATACGACAGGCTTCTTTCAGTTTCCGTCTACCAATCCACTCACAAGGCATTGGTCGGCCCGGGGCTATAGCAGAAGACACTTGCCCAAGATGCCACGCAGTGGGACTGAACCCGGAACCATGTGGTTGGTTAGCAAGCTACTTACCACACAGCCACTCCTGCACCAGTATATATATATATATATATATATACATATATACGACGGGCTTCTTTCAGTTTCCATCTACCAAATCCACTCACAAGGCATTGGTCGGCCAGGGGCTATAGCAGAAGACATTTGCCCAAGGTGCCATGCAGTGGGGTTGAACCCGGAACCATGTGGTTGGTTAGCAAGCTACTTACCACACAGCCACTCCTGCACAGTATATATATATATATATATATATACATATATACGACGGGCTTCTTTCAGTTTCCATCTACCAAATCCACTCACAAGGCATTGGTCGGCCCGGGGCTATAGCAGAAGACATTTGCCCAAGGTGCCATGCAGTGGGGTTGAACCGGAACCATGTGGTTGGTTAGCAAGCTACTTACCACACAGCCACTCCTGCACCAGTTATATATATATATATATATATATATACATATATACGACGGGCTTCTTTCAGTTTCCATCTACCAAATCCACTCACAAGGCATTGGTCGGCCCGGGGCTATAGCAGAAGACATTGCCCAAGGTGCCACGCAGTGGGACTGAACCGGAATCATGTGGTTGGTTAGCAAGCTACTTACCACACAGCCACTCCTGCACCAGTATATATATATTATATATATATACATATATACGACGGGCTTCTCTTCAGTTTTCCATCTACCAAATCCACTCACAAGGCATTGGTCGGCCCGGGGCTATAGCAGAAGACATTTGCCCAAGGTGCCACGCAGTGGGACTGAACCGGAATCATGTGGTTGGTTAGCAAGCTACTTACCACACAGCCACTCCTGCACCAGTATATAATATATATATATATATATACATATATACGACGGGCTTCTTTCAGTTCCATCTACCAAATCCACTCACAAGGCATTGGTCGGCCCGGGGCTATAGCAGAAGACATTTGCCAAGGTGCCACGCAGTGGGACTGAACCCGGAATCATGTGGTTGGTTAGCAAGCTACTTACCACACAGCCACTCCTGCACCAGTATATATATATATATATATATACATATATACGACGGGCTTCTTTCAGTTCCATCTACAAAATCCACTCACAAGGCATTGGTCGGCCCGGGGCTATAGCAGAAGACATTTGCCCAAGGTGCCACGCAGTGGGACTGAACCCGGAATCATGTGGTTGTTAGCAAGCTACTTACCACACAGCCACTCCTGCACCAGTATATATATATATATATATATACATATATACGACGGGCTTCTTTCAGTTTCCATCTACCAAATCCACTCACAAGGCATTGGTCGGCCCGGGGCTATAGCAGAAGACATTTGCCCAAGGTGCCACGCAAGGGGACTGAACCCGGAATCATGTGGTGGTTAGCAAGCTACTTACCACACAGCCACTCCTGCACCAGTATATATATATATATTATATATACATATATACGACGGGCTTCTTTCAGTTTCCATCTACCAAATCCACTCACAAGGCATTGGTCGGCCCGGGGCTATAGCAGAAGACATTTGCCCAAGGTGCCACGCAGTGGGACTGAACCCGGAATCATGTGGTTGGTTAGCAAGCTACTTACCACACAGCCACTCCTGCACCAGTATATATATATATATATATATATACATATATACGACGGGCTTCTTTCAGTTTCCATCTACCAAATCCACTCACAAGGCATTGGTCGGCCCGGGGCTATAGCAGAAGACATTTGCCCAAGGTGCCACGCAGTGGGACTGAACCCGGAATCATGTGGTTGGTTAGCAAGCTACTTACCACACAGCCACTCCTGCACCAGTATATATATATATATATATATACATATATACGACGGGCTTCTTTCAGTTTCCATCTACCAAATCCACTCACAAGGCATTGGTCGGCCCGGGGCTATAGCAGAAGACATTTGCCCAAGGTGCCACGCAGTGGGACTGAACCCGGAATCATGTGGTTGGTTAGCAAGCTACTTACCACACAGCCACTCCTGCGCCTTTGTGCAAACTTTTCATCTCATTTCTCCCCCACGTTTTTTTCTTCACTCGATTTTACATAAACCACACCACACAAACTGCAACCCAGCTTTGTAATGTTTCCTTCATCCGACGCCCTTGTGGCAAAGAAATTATCACCCTCGTCGTTGTTATCCTTGATGTAATGCCTTGAAGAGTAGACAGAAGCAATGGTATTCATGCACTTCTCATCC
>NC_042998.1:70183709-70188709 GCF_006345805.1 Octopus sinensis | reverse complement strand
AGCACTTGTACCACCACCACCGCCGCCACCAGCAACACAGTACGACATATAATAAATATGTACCGTGGGAGACACTGGTGGGATCTTTTGAGTCACCTCCATAAATTAAAGCTTCAGAGGAGGTACTACACACACACACACACACATCTATACACGCCTTCATATACATAAGAAAGGTCGTTAGCTAAACTGAGATGTTCACACACGCTCTATACTGTATTTACATAACCAACATTTTGGAGACTAAGATTCTCAAACTATCGCATGAAGACGTATGTACATACATAAACACACATATAAACATTCACAACATCAATACACATACATGTGTGCATAAATTTATACATAATTTCACACACACACACACATACATACAATTTTATGTATATGTGTGTATATATATACAGACACACACACACATATATATATATATATATATATATGTATATATTATATAAAAGGCGGCAAGCTGGCAGAATCGTTAGCACGCTGGGCGAAATGCTTTGCGGTATTTCGTCCGCCGCTGCGTTCTGAGTTCAAATTCCGCCGAGGTCGACTTTGCCTTTCATCCTTTCGGGGTCGATAAATTAAGTACCAGTTACATACTGGGGTCGTTGTAATCGACTTAATTCGTTTGTCTATCTTTATTTGTCCACTCTATGTTTAGCCCCTTGTGGGTAATAAGAAAACACACACACACACTATATATATATATATATATACAATTACGTAATATAATTATGCGAATAAACAAATAAAACTGCTTGTATACAATTATATATATATATATATGTGTGTGTGTGTGTGTGTGTGTAAGATGAAAAATGCCACAAACTATTGTTCCGAGTTTCACGCTTTTGATCATCAGGCGGAAACTCAGAGAAACGGGTTTAAAAAGTTTTACAGCTTCAGTAAAACTTAATAATTGACCCTACATTTTGCAACGAGTACTATTTCTTTTCTCATGCCTTTGCACTTTTCTGCTCACACACACACACATACACACACATATTCAGTACTATATGTTCATGGTCGCGTGTCGGATGACTAATCAAGCCCTCCACTGGGATTTTCCAATAAGGAGAGTATGTGGGCAAAAGCGGATGTGCAACGTTGAAAGCCAATGGATTACTAAGTCCAGTAAAACACAAGAATGGAAGATAAACCGATATTTAAATGCATGCTAGATCGGTCCGGGTCCGTGTGATAAAGGAAGCTCAAAACGGAGAATGGAGGAAAAGATTGGTTTTAAAAAATACAAACGACGAAACGGCAAAACTTGTAAGACAGCGGCTTCACTCAACATGTGTGTGTGTGTGTGTGTGTGTACACACGTAGAGCTATCTATGTATGTATGTATGTATGTATGTATGTATGTATGTATGTATGTGTATATACACACATTCATATGAATCTCCACCGGTTTCTTCGAAGACGATTCTGTCATTCGATCAGCTAAATTACTTAGTAAATTAACGTGAAAATGGCTGAGTATTCCATAGATATACGTGCCTTTAACGTAATAACTGTCTGTGAGAATCAACGTGCTACGGTGTATGAACAAGCTGTTACAGGTGCAATCCATCACACAGGCTTCCACACAATTTCCGTCAACCCAGTTTTATTCAGAATGAATCGGTCGACTTGATTCTATAGAAAATTACATTTGCACAACATACCATGCAGTGGGATCGAACCCGGAACCTCATTGTTATGAAGCGAATTCATAAACCATTTGACCATACAACAGATAGCTACATGCATACATACATACATACATACTTACTTCAGAATGATTATTCTAGCTTATAGTAACACGAGGACGTCTCAGTGTAGTTACTCGATGTACTAGAAATAGCAACTAAAATGACCCTCACTAAACCCCCAACCAGTGACGTAGCATGAAGGGAGAGTCACCGTTGGGCGCAATGAGAAAAAATGCTGAATTTTTTTTTCATTATTTAAGGAGGCATCTAAGCGTCTTTTATTTCGGGTGTTGCTAAAACCCTTGTTGTGTAGCTGACTTCTCTAATAGGTAGATAATGTAGTCGTAGATACCCCTTAAAAAAATGGAATAACCACGCTGGAATACCTTTCACCAAAGACCTGATCAATCAGGTTTTCATAATTCACACAAGACACTCGCTTGTGTGTGTGTATGTGCGTGTGCGTGTGTGCGCGCGAGCCTACTTCCTTTTTAAAATTAGTGCCCATGACAAGTTATAAGGCTTCCGAGAGCGATGGGCTTCAGTAAGGAAGGTATCTTTAAACTGGAAATCTGTTACAAATCTTTAGACCGAGTGAGGTGTTTAGTACCTTCGACTAATATACACATCTACGATTCAAACATCATGTATACGCTCTATACTGTATTTATAAACGTGTGTATAAATATGTATGTACGTACGTAATACTATAATATATTATATATATATATATATATATATGTAGAGAACTCACAAAAAAATGTATGTATATTTACACACACATACATATATATATACATTCATACATGTATACATACATACATGGTGGCTGTCCACCTGTGATTGAGGAAGACCGTTTCTGACCATTGTCAATGCAAAATACCAGTAGCTCCTGTGCCAGTCAGCTTCACCCGGGTTCGCGTCTGCGGCTTCCATGCTCGCCACAGCACCCTTGATTGTCGCCTCGCCGGCGATTGCGTAACATAAAAGTTTAGGTCCAATAAGGCTTGCACATCATCTCAAAGACCCTCTCCACTCTACAGACATGGTCCAGAGACAAGCCAGGGCAAGATATTCAGTACCAATATGGGTCGCAGTGTCAAGAACGTGGGAGCGCCATGATCCGAAGCTCAGGCAAATGATCTCCAAAATGTTTAATGCCATTCCCTGCGTATCTTGTTTTATATCAGTGACCTTCTACAGACCAACTTTAACAAAAGCTGAGGGGTGCATCACTCCCAGTGGTCATCCAGCATGCCGGACATCAATCTGGTATTTCTGAGGACACAATGTTATTTGCTAGCTAGTCGTTGAACCTACACTAAGTTCACCCGTTCTTTTCTATCAGGTCACTTTTGAGGTCTTCCATGCATGCTACTGGTAACATGGAAGCCAGTACAACTTGTTGCATGGTCGGGTCGCCAGTGACTAAAGTGGCACCACCACTAGGCTTGCCTGGTGAGGAGGGTAGCTCAAAACCCAGTCGGACTAAAAACAAGATGTGTCAAAAGGACGAATGAACGTACAGTGTCCGATGATGGCCAAAACTTCGGAGTCACTGTCAAACTTAGCTGGCCAAAACTTCGAAGTCATTATCAAAACTATTCTTGTTAAAGGATAATACATTTGTACTTTACCAAATGTAATGAGTAATCCTTCAGTTTAATGTATAACTGTATTATAACATAAAAACAAACAATATATAGAGAGAGTGGAGAGAGAAATTATATATTAAATTAATTAAACATATGCATGTATATACACTCCCTCGAGAAATGAGAGGGACAGGGTGTATAGAATAAAATAATAAAAAAATACAGTGAACAAGGGGTGAATGTAATGACGCAGTTATACGATCAGTTTAGTCCAGTCTATCCTGCGTATACACAAACTATGTAAGAAATTATAAACACAGATAATTGTGCGCGCATATATGCATACGTGTGTTTAAAGATGTATACATGTGTGCGCATGTGTGTGTTTGAATGTGTGTGTATGTATGAATGTGTGTATATGTTTGTTTGCGCGCTCGAACAATGGCGCGTACGAGTGTGTGCATGTGTTATAAACTTCGTAATATAAACATTTTCTTAGTTTCAAATGGGGGACCACTGCCTGATTGGGTAGCAAAAGCAGCCAAATCTCCCTCAGTTCATTCTCTGACATTTGAAGGAAGTAACGAGATAGTGGATGATAGGGTCCTAACAGGGTGCGACTGAAAAATATAAGTAAAGAATAAGACCGAGCAGTCGTGGTAGAGACGGTACTAGACGTACGTCAGGGGTTGTTCTTACCACATGTGTGTGTACATGCACAGTGACATAAACATGTGTGTATGTATATACATGTGTGCATATTTACATATGCATATACACACACACACACACACACACATTATATATATATACACATAAACTCCGCCAATAATCAACACACAACACACACACACAATACATATAGGTTTCAAATTTTGGCACAAGGCCAGTAGTTTCGAAGCAAGGGGAAAGTTGACTACGATGACACCAGTGCACAACTGGTACTTATTTATCGACCCCAAAAGGATGCAAGGCTGAGTCTCAACTTCGACGATATTTGAACTCTGAACGTAAAAACGAACGAAATACCACTAAGCATTTAGCCTACCAAACAAATGATTGTTTGCTCGTCACCTTCATATATGTGTATGTGTGTGATTGATGTATAATAATTATTTATATATATATATATATATATATATATATATATATATATATATATATATGTTAATAAAATAGAACATATGCATATATATAAACATATATGTACGTACCTACCTCTACATGTACATATACACGATATTGTGTACAGGACACCAAAAAGACGTCGAACACATAGAGAGACGAAAAACATAGACACAAACCAAGGAACAAGACAAGCAAAAAAAGAGATACAAGACAATAAGCACAACGAAAAATCCCCTTCTTCAGTCGCTAAGGTTTCATCTACTAAACGTTTCGAAGGATATATACATATATATATATGATTTTATGCGCGCGCGCGTGTGTGTGATAGTGTGTTGTTAGCTGTCAGGACACTGCATTCTTCAAGAATTCCATGCTTCCCGAAATTCGCCAACACTAGTCTTCGCGTCGTGCCTGTGCACCCTTTCCTCTTTATTGCTCTTTTACTGTTCACTTGTGTTTTATTGTCTTTCATCCTGTGTACTCTGCATGCACATTTGGCTATCACTGCTGCTTTTATTTACATGACTTATTAATGCTTTCTGATCCGTCTTTTACCCTCTACCGACGAGTT
>NC_042998.1:70163709-70178709 GCF_006345805.1 Octopus sinensis | reverse complement strand
CCAACATGTATGTATACTGTTATTCTCTTGTAATGTGATGTTTATAACTCTTGCGTTTTACACATCTGTGTGACATGAGTGTGTCTGTGTGCCCGTGGTGTGTATGCCAATGCGTAGTGATTAAGTACGTTACCGTGTATATATATATATATATATCTGTGGTATAATTATATATGTGCTTGTGTGTGTACTTGTGATATGTATGTATATAATTGTGTAAGTGTGTTTATGCATGTCTGTGATGTAAGTATACGTGTGTGTGACAAAACTAAACGTAAGCAAGGTGTGTATATTCGTGTTTGTAACTGTGTTTAAGTGTCTACGATCTGTACGCACATAACTGACAATGTAAATTGTACGTGTAACACTGTATATAATAGTGTATATCTGTGTACGGGTGTATATTATGTACATATGTGTTCGTGTTTTAATGTATGTTTGCGACGTGTGTGCATTTCTGTATTTTTATATTGTGTGCCTGCAATTATATATAGGATGTATAGCTGTGTTTATGTATGTAATTGAATGTGTGTCAGTATGTTTATGTAAATAATGGTTTGTACGCATGTGTGTGAGAGAGAAACTATGTAATTGTGTTGTATAAAATTGTATTAATAAAATCTTGGGCGAAGTTTCGCATGTCGTAGCACAGATTTCCGTCGATTTCCGTAAAAAACTTTTATTTTTTTACATAAGTAATGAGAGCGAAAGAGACTAAGAGGAAGCGATTTTATGACGAGAAGGTTTCTCTTTGAAATCGGCCTGTGTGTGTTTGGTGGGGTGTGGGAGACAGACAGTATGTTGTGTAAGTGAAGTGCTTCTGTTAGTGTGTGCGAAGAGACAGAGAGAGTAATGTGTGAAAGAGAGAGATAACTGATTTTTTACTCGGTGTATGTGTATATGTATGTATGCATGTATGTGTGTGTGTGTGTATGTATCTATGTATGTGTGTGTGTGTGTATGTATCTATGTATGTGTGTGTGTGTATGTGTATGTGTGTATGTATGTATGGTCGATTCAGTGTAATTTTTTACTCGGTGTATGTGTATATGTATGTCTGCATGTATGTGTGTGTGTGTATGTATCTGTGTGTGTGTGTGTGTGTAAGTATGTGTGTGTGTATGTATGTGTGTGTGTGTATGTATCTATGTATGTGTGTGTGTGTATGTATGTATGTATGGCCGATTCATCGTATCTTGTATAAAAAGAATTTTTTGTGTAAATATGAAACTATCTTTACAATTGTAAGGTTTATAACTGTCCGTAAGCGTGTATATGTATTGTGTGTAGTCGTTTAAGTCTATGGGTATATATAACTGTTTGTGTAAGTATAAGTGTGTATATAACTGATTGTATGAGTCTAAGTGTGTATATAAATGTTTGTATGAGTCTATATGTGTACGTAACTCAGTAAGACGAAAAGAACAACGACTGGAAGAGGGCAGGAGGAATGGGGCGGGAGTGATTCGGGTGAATGAGTCAGGGACGTGGGAGGCGCGGGAGGAGTAGAGATAATAAAAAAAAGATGCGTATGGGGTGGGAGACGGGAAGAGAAATGTGATGGGAGGGTTTGCCAGGATAGAAATTGGTGGTGGCAGGGGGGGGGGGGGCAGAAGTGATGAGTGGACAGGGAATGGAATGAGGAGCAAAAATTCAAAACAAAACATAACAGCAAAACATGAATAAAGAAATATTACAGGTAAAAAAAAAAAATATGTTTTTTTTTTCCCTTTCCCCCACCCTCTCTCCGCCGTTGTACCTCCCTTAAATCAATCATTATTGACTTACCGCAGTGGTGTAAGGTGGACCAGACAGATCGATCTCATCTCGAACAAGTTTGTCACGGATAATATGTTTTAACTGTATCTTGGGGTAAGTCAACAACGCAGACTTGCCATCTTCATAATCATTGGGCAGACGACGGGAAGAATGGATCGGTTCGTTTGTGGAACAATCTCCGCTGTGATCGCCGTTGTTGCCACCACCAATACCACTACCACTACCACCACCCAGACACACCAAACCACCAGTTCTATGGTAGGTGCTATCTGTGTTGTTAGCGGTGGTGGTACAAGCCACATGTCCATGACCGTCTACTATACTAGCAGCCACACCAATATCATTGTTGGGTTTTTCGAGGGTAAAATAAACGGCCGTTCCACCTTGTTCACGAAGAATTCTCACAGCATCCAAGATTCGCTGGCGATGTTCCTGTTTGAAGACTCCTATGGCGTCCAAGTCGGGATCGCCGATCTGTTTGCAAATTTCCAGATCATCGTAACCATTATCCAAGAAGGCTTGTGTGTAGTGCACCAGATTCAAAGAACGCAGCCAATCTGTAACTATGTTCCAGTCGGCCATATCCTAAAGGCAAGGAAATACCACACATACACAAGACACACACCTCTGCTGCTTTCACTCATACACAACATATATAGCTATATGTAGATGTATGTAAATATATATATATATATATACAGAGATAGAGAGATAAAGGCATATAAATATTTATATATTTATATGTATTTTTTTTATATATCTATATATACACACACATACGCTCTCACGCGCGTATACAAATTAACTCAATCACGCACCTAGGTGAAAATACATGTATACACAGAAATATATTTACAAGCTATAGAGGAAGAGTACTCACACAAACACATGTATATTAATTAACACACACTCGCATACAGAGAGATAGATAGACCGACTAGGAGACCAAACCAGACGAAAGCTGCTTCCTTCGTTAAGAACTTTAGATACATAGATATACAGAGGAGGAAAAAAAGAGAGAGGAGCTGATAGTGGTGGTGGTGGTGGTGGTGGTAGTGGTGGTGGCAGCGGGTATGGATTCCTCGGTTTGGTGTCTTGTTGGTATCCACTCACAGAATAATTTTGTATTCCTCCTGTACTATTCCATCTTTACGGCATGTATGTGTGTGTGTATATATATATATACATATAATATATATATATATATTATGTTTATGTATGTATATATATATTCACACAAATCTGTTTTGATTATATGTATGTGTATGTATATATATATATGTTACATATATATATATATATATATCCTTACGTCGAAGCTGCTGCTGTTGTTGTTGTTTGTGTTCTTTTTGTTGTGTGTGTGCCCCCCCTTACGGAGCCTACACCGAGCTGAGTTCCATTCCAGCTAGCAGGACTCCTCGAACTACAGTAAGCTTGCCTGCCGAACACACGCACACGCGCGCGCACATTGATACGTACACATACACTAGAAAGAGGTGCAGCTACTCCAACGCATTAGTATATACAGTGACACACACACGCACACGCAAGAAGGGGAGGAGGAAGAGTAAGACCAAGAGAGAGAGTGAGAGAGCTGCGGTGACGTTTGGCGTGTTAACATAGCTTATACTCTGCCTTTTCCCCTTTCCCTTTTTTTTCAGTCTTTCGTTTCTTTTTCCTCTCTTATACTCCTCATACTTTCCTCTCTGTATCATCTCCTTCCCCGACTCTTTTTGCTTATTAATGTTGCTGTTGATGCTGATGCTCTTACTGCTGTCGTACACCACTTCAACCTCCCCTTTCACTATTCTTTCTTTCTTCCTCTTATTTTCTCCTCCCTTGCCTTCCTCCCCTTCCTCTCCAAACTCCTTCTGATGCTGAATTCCTCTCTCAGTTTTCTTTGCTTATGATTTCTTTATCAGGCCCTCTCACCAATACCCCAACGGCCTGCCACTCCAGTGATGTTTGCAGTAGTAGCAGTAGCACGGCTAATAGTAGTATTAGTAGTAAAGACAGTAATAGTAGTAGCAGCAGTAATAACCTCTAGTTGTGAGATGAGGATGGCGATGGCAACGACTGTAAGAAAATGAAGGGGAGGATTGAGATTTAGATAAGCGAGGGGGAATGTGAGCAGAGTAGGAGGAAGCAATGTGAGGGAGGTAGAGAATAGCAATATAGTGACGTAATATGGGAGATAGGAGAAAGTACCTGGGTCAGAAAGAGAGGGTGAGGAAGAAAGATGTTTAAAGAAATAGTAAAAGTTATTGAGAGAGTGTGTATGTAGCTAGCAGACGAGAAGGGAGAAAGATAAGTAAAGGGTTTAGAAGTAAGAGACAGAGAAAGACAGAAAGAAACAAAGAGGGTAGATGGGAGAGATGAGTGTGCAAGAAAATGTATGAAAGAGTAAGATAGAGAGAGAGACATAGAGAAAATGAGAGCGTGTGTATATGTTTATATTCGCAGATAACATGAGGAAAGGAAACAATGTGGATGTTTGTATGGATATGTGTGTGTATGTGTGAATGTGTGTGTGTATGTGAGTGTGTGTGTGCGTCTGTGTATGTGTAAGGAACACGGATAAAGAAAGTGTACGGAAGGCGAATAAAGTAAAAAGAGTAAGGGTTAATGAGAGAGGTGTAAGGGAAGCGTGAGGGGGAGAAGAGGAGAGAAAGAGATAGTGAAAAGGGTGTATGGAAGAGTGAGAGGAATAATCGAGTAATGATGGAAAAAGAGTAGAGTCGTGAAAGACAGGGTGGATGTAGGGGAGAGGTGTAGAGGAAGAGGCTAATTAGCTGTACATACACGCATGTATGTATATATGTATATATATATATATATATTATATATATATATATATATATATATATACACGAGTGAATGGACAAACGGAAGGACGCTCAAGAGTACCAACGAATTTGAATGAAACTGTTTTGATCCATATATATATATATATATATACATACATAATACATACATACATACAATACATACATACATACATACATACATCATACATACATACATGCATACATACATATATATATATATACATACATACATACATACATACATACATACAATACATACATGCATACATACATATATATATATATATACATACATACATACATACATATGCACATACACTTGCATGGGTGTGTGTGTATATATATATATATATATATATATATATATATATAATATATGTGTATGTATAAATAGATAGATACATACATACACATAAAGTGCTTGACTGATTGATTGCTTGCTTGATTGATTGATTAATTGATTGATTGATTGATACGAACATACATGCATGTATATGCACATAGTTACACACATGTACATGCGTGTACCCGCACGCACACACACACACACATACACCCGTGTGCGCGATCCGAACTATAACAATTTCCTGCTCAAACAACATCCACCACCACCACCACCACCACAGATTCTACTACTATTACTATTACTATCACTACCACAACGACAGCTAATGCTACCACTGCTGCTACTACTACAACTACTACTACTACTGCTACTACTACTACTACTACCACCACCACCACCACTACTACTACTACTACTACTACTACTACTACTACTACTACTACTACCACTACTACTGCTGCTGCTGCTGCTACTCCTTATTCTGGTCTTGTGTAGCTATCTTGTATAACAATGTGCCAGAGGTACGATAATGAAGTATTGAGCAGCATGTTGATTTCTTGAGCCCTCCATTGAGATCTTGTTGAGGATTGTTAATAATATTGGGACTCTTGCTTGCCTGGGATCTTTCTGTGAATTTTTGATATCATTCGGGGATTGTTCATTGCCCGAGTTGTTTATGTAGGTCTTATATGTCATCGCGACTTTTGGTTGTCTTTGATATTTAATTGTTTAATACCACCAATCGAGCTATACTAGCTAGTTGTTGCAATAGTAAGTATACATAGGGAACCATTAGATATAATAATGGCACTCTAAGACAGTTCCTTGTGGTACTCAGCATGGGATGCTCCACTAAGAATAGTTGACTGCAATAGTTTGGTTCCTTTCTTTTAAGAAATAGTTAAGTTAAGTTAAGTTAATTTTTTGGCTCAAAAAGCAAAAAGCAAGGCCATGTAGGGGGACATGGAGTTATGTACAGGGAGGGTGTTCATGCAAAGAGTTCAGGCCATTTCTGGTCAAGAGAGACTTTGAACCGAGCGGTCGTCGGCATCTTCACTATCTCGTCTGGCAGCTTATTCCACGGATCCGCAACCCGGACGGAGAAAGCCCCTCTCCTTCAATTGAGATGAAATCGTCGCAGATAGAGCTTTTCGGAGTGACCCCGCAGCCGACGCTCTAGAGCAGGAGTGAAGAACAGCTCTTTCGAGAGGTTACACTTTCCGCTTATGATGCTGTGAGCAAGAATGAGATCACCACGGCGTCGTCGTTTTTCTAGAGAATAAAAGTCGAGCGTCTTCAGCCTTTCTTCATAAGACAAATGCTTGAGACCAAGAACTATGCGGGTAACCAGCTTCTGGACCATTCTAGTTTTCCTGCTTTGCGGAAATTATATAAGTTGAGGCCTATTCTCTCACAGTCAACGTTCTGGAAAAATCTGTAGAACGACCGGGCGAAAAGGAGATGGTGACGAATGAATGGCTCCTTTAAATACCGCACAGTCGCCTTACAATAAAAGCCAAAATATGGATGAATGAATAAGAGTGCCAAAAGGAATAAGGAATAAGGACAAAGCCGTAGAATGTTTAAGAGAAAGGTTTTATTTAGATGTTAACATGTGAGTAGCAGAGTGTGTCTATGTGTCCGACATAAGTACATAATAATAATAATAATAATAATAATAATAATAATAATATAATAATAATAATAATAATAATAATAATAATAATAATAATAATAATAGACAATAGACAGGCCGTCTTGCATACATAATGTGTGTACAAACAAAGGTGTATGCGTGTGAGATAAAATACAGAGCAATAGAAAGAGTCTATAACAGGACGCTATAAGTTCAGACACAAGATGGAGATAAATACCAGTTCGTAGTAATGAACGCAATTGTTGGAATTCTGTACAAGAGGTTGAGATCACAAGGCAGAACCGGTTACTACGCGTGTAGAGGTTGTGGTTTCTATGCTGTGCCGGGTTACTTGGTACAGAAGGTTCTCGCAGGTAGACTTGAGTATTCACAAACAGCGTGAAGTTAAACCTAGGCGAATGTTGCTGTCGTCGATAAGATAAAGGCGACGGTGGTGAAGGTCCTCAAATGCTGCTAGTGTTGGTGTCGCAGTCACTGGAACTGGCTGACTGTCGCTGGAACATGGCCGTGTCGCTGGGTGCTCTGTGGTCAGCAGTGAGGACCAAAGACAAATTACGGTTTGTTGATGTAGTTTTTAAAGGGCTTAGTGGGCTCCAGAAGAGAACCTAGAAGACTGTGTCACGGGACCTTATCAGAAGGCTGCGATTGGTTGGCTTACACATTGGCGCAAAATAAAGCAAAAGACAAACTGCACCAAAACCAATCAATCAGTGTAGTGGACACAACTGGGCTTAAGCGGCCGAAGGCTAACTATTATCTGCTACGTCCGTATTTGTGTTATATATGTCAGAAAGAGAGAGAGAGAGAGAGAGAGAGAGAGAGAGAGGGAGAGAGAGAGAGAGAGAGAGGATGTTTTACACTAAGGATCCGCTACAAATCCTTGCCAAGTCCAACTCTACAACATCAGTGTTAGAGTGCCAATATAATTTACTTAACTTACAATCAACGCTGGATTAACCAATGAGCAAAATAAACACGTGCTAAGGGCATCAAGATAAGATGGGGACCACAGAAATGGTAAATGGTTAACAGCACAAAAGAAATCACTTTGAATTACTTTTTTACTCTTTTACTTGTTTCAGTCATTTGACCGCCTTTAGTCGAACAAATCGACCTCAGGACTTATTCTTTGGAAGCCTAGTACTTATTCTATCGGTCGCTTTTGCCGAACCGCTACGTTACAGGAACGTAAACACACTACCATCAGTTGTCAAGCGATGTTTGGAGGGACAAACACAGACACACATACATATATACACACATACATATATATATATATATATATATATATAATATATATATATATATATACATATATACGACGGGTTTCTTTCAGTTTCCGTCTACCAAATCCACTCACAAGGCTTTGGTCGGCCCGAGGCTATAGTAGAGGACACTTGCCCAAGGTGCCACGCAGTGGGAATGAACCCGGAACCATGTAGTTGGGAAGCAAGTTGCTTACCACACAGCCACTCCTTTATTTAAAATAGTATTCGAAGGGGTTTATATGATCGGAAATATAATTTCCAAGTGTTGGTGAAGTCATAATTAGGATCTGATCAAAGGCTTTGCAAACTCCTTTCTTGCTCATGTCTTTTTCCACAAAAGTTCGAGAGGAACATAAACCAGTGGTATCACCCTCACCAGTTTTGGAGGACCTGTGAAGACCATGAACACTTCTCCTTTCTTCAGACCCAGCAAATCAAAAAGTTCTGTGACTTGACGAACGACTTCATGTACATCAATCAATTTACCTTTCTTTAGTTGTAGTTAAAATATCCGTGCATGTATTAGCGAGACCGTTCCAGAGGCAGGGGCCATATTCCATTATAAGTACCTCTTGAACTTCGAATAGGGTTAATAGTTGTGCGTAAATGAAGTATTTTCTGGCTCTGGAGAAAGGCCATCTTTAAAATGTAGTCTTTGCTATGGTGAAGTTTGATCGGCAACACCAAAAACATAAAACATTAATAATTTACCGTCTGCTCAACTCCATCCTTTATGAATAGCATATATGTACTCTTTCATCATTTTATGTAGCTTATTTCACTGAACTTATGAATGAAATAGTAAATGAAGCAAGTTTTCTAGAGCCATTTTCATGTTTTTAAGAAAACTATAAGTAAAACATTAGGGTATGTTGCTAAGTTTAGTCTCATTTTGCCTATGGCGGCTATTGCACATGTTTCGCATCATGTTATTCATGTTTATCGTTTCTCAGTGTAAAGTTAGTATGGATGGAAATTCTCAGATGGCTCGGCTATTTTCATATGTACCACCGGAGTAGTTAAAATACTATAGAACTGTTTATTGATTGTTGTCCTTATTTTGTCATAATTGATCTATTTATTTAAACAGTACCACCATCACGTGATGTACTGACATTCCTTTATTTGAGGATCTGTAGAAAACTTTAAGCTTTTTTTTTCTTTTATGCTGTCTTCGGCCAACGTTTTCTTCGAATGCTCTCTCGTTTTCATGTGAGTATCTTATTTTAGTCCCCATGTCTTTGAGCGGCATTTTAAACTGATTTCTTTTTCTTTCAGCTGTACGCTCAGGTAACTAATGAGAGATTCATGAGAATATTCTTGTCCATGGAAATTATTTTTTTATGAACGCCAACATTTCTCACTGAAACCTTTTAATGCATCTAGCTGGCATTATTGATGTAAATTACCGAAGTTTTATGTCATTGTCTTGCAAAGAGAAGGTTGGGGATTAGTTTGTCTCATCTGTTTATTTATTGTTTTCCAATGAGTTTTGGAAATTCCGATTAAAAGGCTGGAGTGGCTTGGAAGAGCTGGCATATCAGCTACCTTGAACCATACATAGTTAATTCCTCAGTGTTAAGATCAAAGAAGATTTTAAGAGTCACCTTTATATTGCGGATTACTTCCACATTATTTGTGAAGCAGAGATCCAGTGTTTTGTTGCTTTTGTTGAGGCAGCAGACTATAATATCTTCAGCAAATTTTTGAGTCAATGTTATTATCAAAACAAATTAGATTCAAATAATATAGTACACTTTACACTGACATATATCCCACGTTAGCAGAATATTTTAACGTCACTACATCGAATTTGTCAATTATCAGACAATATGATAAATTAAAGGATATAATTACCAATCGAAAGTTTGGTAATTAAAGCAACCGACAACTGAAAAATTTTAAACAATTGCTGACAAACGCCAAGTTTGACATAAGTAGCAATGATAAAAACTTCAAATTATTCAAGTCAAATGACAAGCATCATGGTACATATGAATTTATACATGCTGATTCAGCCCAAAGATCGAACGAAAAATATTTATAAATGTAAATATGGAGCAGGAAAGAAATTTGATTTGCTATATCGAACGTCTGAATTGTGAAAAAAAAATATTAACTAGACTGGAAAATCATTATCATAACGTATGCAAGAACACAGACAGTAAATTAAAGACCCTCATATCACACCGATCCTTTTTAGGAGTCATTTGAAGATATACAGTAATAAGTTTATTTTAATATTTCTACTTGTTAATGCGGTGAGCTTACAGAATCGTTAGCCCGCCGGGAACAATGCCTAGCAGCATTTCGTCCGTCTTTACTTTCTGAGTTCAAATTCCGCTGAGGCCTCTTTTCGGAAAAGATAAAATAAGTACCGTTGAGGGATCTTTTCGATTTGACCGGCAGTTTTTTAAGATAATTTCCACGTAACTAAACACTTTTAAACTTTGTATACTGGTAGAATGTGTTTATAAAACATCTTTTTCTCTTGGCTTTATTGAGAAAATTCTATAGTTTGTAAGATATTTGTTGTTTTTTTTCTTCAATTTCTGCAATTTCAACCAATCAATGACGTCTATTGAGGTGAAAACATTCAGTGCCGTATGAATATGTCCCTCGTTTAAGAAACAGATTGGGTTTATTTACATTTCTGAAGAAAAAAAGATACCCTTCCCCCCACCCCTAACCCTAATTAACCCTAACTCTAACCCTAACCCTAAAACAGATTGAAATGCAATAGATCAATACAAGAGTCATAATTGTGGGTGACAATTTCATATGACACCGCTAGAAAAAAACTGCCGTTCAAACCGAAAAGATCCCCGTTGAGTACTGGGGTCGATATAATAGACTCACCCCTCCTCCTAAATTGCTGGCCTTGTGCCAAAATTTGAAATCAATATTTCCACTTCTTAAACTTTGACTCAAGTGAAGTTTTAAAAAAACCAAAGAAAAAAATATTATTGAGAAGTTTAAACCATTTCGGAAGGGACAAATGTACAGCAATATTAATTTGATACAAAAAAATATATTCACTCAAAAACAGGCGTACTACTGTATTATCTCCCTTAACTATGCAACACTAACCCTCAGTTACAGTTGTTGTTGTTATGTAAATACTAAAATGCATATAGTAACAGTTGCTATGTAAACATTTATTTGATGATTATTGTAAAACATGAAAATACTTGTGAAAATACAAAATGTAATTAGCATCAAGTTAGTTTGGAATTTACCAAATATATTATCTGTGCACAATTTTACTGACAGTATGTATGTGGTTGTATGTATGTATGTATGTATGTATGTATGTATGTATGTATGTATGTAGAAATAGGCGAAAGATCACCTGAGGAAACGCATCTGACCTTTGATACATGAGACTTGTTTGTACAGCATCTCACCTTTAAGATACCGGTGCATGATGGGTCGAAACGAGCGTAGTGGTTCTGAAAATAGAGTCTCGTGAATTACATTTTCTCTCTCTCGTATTGTGTATGTGTATGCTAGTGTGTGTTAGTGTGTGTGTGTGTTTGTGTATGTATGTATGCATGTATGTATCTATGTATGGGAAAGCTACAATAATGCGAGAAAGTGCATTGTGACTAGCACTGTATTGCAACATCCGATAGTCTGGTCGATACAGTGATAAGGGATGCATGTATGAACACACACACACACACATATATATATATATATATATATATATATATATATATATATATATATAATATATATATATATATTATATATATATATATATATATATATATATATATATATATATATATATATATATATATATATATATACAGGGTGCAGTGAATAAACTGTCGTCTAAATTAGGCAAAATTGCAAATAAAACTGACATCTCATTTTAACAGATATATTTACCAAAATTATATAGAAATACCTTGCAATACTAAAGAGTAAATTTATTCAATAAAATCGTCATTGGCTTCAACCACGTCCTCCAGATGACTTCAGAATCTACTTCAACTTTTCTGAACAGTCTCCTTGTTTAAGTTGGTAATTGCTGCCGTAATCCTTGCCTTCAGTTCATCTTTGGTTTTACAAGAGTTTTGTTGATCTCTCGCTCAAGTGCGCCCCGCGCATAATAATGAAGGGGGTTGCAGTCTGGGGAGTTAGATAGCCAGATGTTAGGAGTGATGTGGTCGCAGAAATTGTGTGACAGCCATGATTAGGTTCTCCTGCTTACGTGGCACGGTGCAGAGTCCTGTTGCCACACATAAGATCTTCCAGCAGCCACCCTCTTGACAGCACTACCTCCTCCAGGCACTTGATGTAAGCCTTCATGTTGAGTCTGAGGCCGTGTGGGAAGATGAATGGAGGTATAACATCACCATTACTAGTGATCATTCCAAACACCATGATGTTGACTGGATGTTTGATTATTGTTTCTCTAAGTACGTGTTTTGGGGACACGGGCAAGCCAACGGTTGTTCTGTGTGTTCACCAGCTCATCATGGCAGAAAATTTTCTCACCTGAGAAAAACCAAAGCATGTTCAGTTGGAGGGGATGCTTGAGTTTGTTCGGAAGCTTCGTAGCGCGGTATTTCCTCTTGTCCTTGATGACTTGGGATAAAAATTGGCCCTTTCTCATCTTGTATGAGGAATACAGAATGTCTTCATGCACTACCTGCCTGATATGAAACTCAGACACTCCCATATCTCTGGCGATGGACCTGATTGACTTGCACGGTCTGGATCTCACCAACAAATTCAGGAGTTCTTTTCTAATCAGAACGATCAGAATGAGTTTTCCGAGCTGCCATACCTTCGTAATGACCATTAGACCCATCTAACTCTTTCCGAATCCTCTGCACTATCCTCAGATTGACACCCTGAAATGTTCGTATTGGAGATTCCGGTGCAAATGCCAAGCAGTACAGCATATTGTTTCCAAATTACTGACAGAGTGAATTGCATCATGGTGCTGTTTTTCTCACAGACGGTGCCCAACTAATTCTCCAATACTATGTGGTCGACAAAATCAAAAACAATGTACATGCGCGATACACACACACACACACACATACACACACACACACACACACACACACACACACACACACACGCACGCACACACACACACGCGCACACACACACACACACACACACACACACACACACACACACACACACACACACACACACACAATAATCCCTCGACATGTGCGGTTCACCTATCACGGTTTATCATTTAAGCTTACGTCGATTCCTCCGTGGTGTTGTTTTGCATTTATAACAAAATAAATATATACAAAATATAAAAATAATTTTAAAGACTATACAGTACAGTACTGTTTCTACTTTGTGGATTATCACCTATCGCGGCGTTTTTCTTTTTGTTTTTTTTTGGAACGTAACAACCGCGATAGTCGAGGGATTACTCTATATACATGTGCACGTGTTTGTACGAATATATACATTTTTACGTGTGTATACATAGTGTTCTGAATACACGTCTAGGCTCTAATTTTACCAAAGAAGGTTCCATATTTTCTGATATGCTACTCAATCTCTTGGGAGTATGGGTAGACTTTAAAGTTCCTAAATCAATCATCAATGCTTTTAAACCTTTCTAGTCTCATTTATTGAAATGGAACGATGTCAATGTATGCGGGTGCCTGTTATAGCAAGCAGGGTCAATAAGACTGGTGTAGACATTACTGCCAGAGTTTGAATTTTCACCGTTAGATTCACATCTTACAGGTTAATGTTTCATTTTGTTTAAGATTTATGCATGTTGTTGGTGTGTTTATTTTAGCACTTTCTATGCAATGCATATTGCTTCCTTTATTAATCGTCTATTTTGTTTCGGGGGTAAAGGTGGGGGACGTCTGTAGAGCATAGATGTGTTTGTCTTCCAATATTTTCCGACCTGATTTTGTTTTGGTGTTGTGTGACGGAATGACATTGAAATGGCTACTCGTCGTGAATGCATTGAATGACTGAGGAAGAGTGTCGCATAATATGACAGGTATCACCATCACCACCATACCATCATCACAATTATCATCATCACTATCATCGCCATCACCAACACTCTCACTACCCCTATTATCAGCATCACAGACACCAGCACCAACACCACTGCGACCACCGTCATCATCTTCATCAGTAATGATTGATTTATTGATGAGTTACTAAATTAATGACTGTTGACTTACAGCAGAGGTGTGGATCACAGATTAGTGACGACTAACTTATATGAGAAATACTGATCATAGATAAGTGATGGTGTTACCTTATGGATGAAGTCCAGATAGCTGGTTAGGTATTGATCAATCATCGACCATAAACCAGAATTAATTGTTGATTTATTCATGCATGTGTTGGTTTCTTTTGAAGAATTTAAAACAGAACGGGTAGCGTAACGACTTCTGTAGGTACCTGTCTTTATATTTATATATTCTTAGAATTGTCAATTGCGTATCATACTTAGTGCGTATATTTCGCGAAAAGGTAAATTAACTGCGGTGTTTGTCCGGAAATGATCTCTCTTATGGACGTGCCATGCTTAAAAGCACAAATATATATCAGTAGCAGCCAGCGAAAATCGTCCAACACCGGCGGTGAGAATGCTAGATGCGCATTTCTCCTTCATTGGGCTTTGTCAATACCATGTATGCTCTGTCAGACGCATGCTAAGATAAAATTAGCACTCTACCGCCGCTGCTGTATATTTGTGTATTTGTGTTTTTAAGCACAGTACATCAATAGGAGATATCTGTTTCTTTATTACCTACAAGGGGCTAAACATAGAGGGGACAAACAAGGACAGAAAAACGAATTAAGTCGATTACATCGGCCCCAGTGCGTAACTGGTACTTAATTTATCGACCCCGAAAGGATGAAAGGCAAAGTCGACCTCGGCGGAATTGGAACTCAGAACGTAACGGCAGACGAAATAAGGCTACGCATTTCGCCCGGCGTGCTAACGTTTCTGCCAGCTCGCCGCCTTGATATCTCCGGACGAACACCGCGATGTATCTGCATTAAGTGTGATACACAAGTAGCTATTATAAACGAACAGTGCATCTAGTGTACATAAAGGATATATTCTTAAATTTGTCATACACATAAAGTGTAAAT
>NC_042998.1:70133709-70158709 GCF_006345805.1 Octopus sinensis | reverse complement strand
ATATAATTACAGTAGATTCATCCGTCCTAGATACACCCATCAACATGTAGGTTTGTGTGTCTGTTAGAAATTATTATCACGCAGAAGGGGTAGGAGTATGAAAGGATTTGGTTTCTGAGTCTTGTATTATGAACGAAACAAGCCAGTCTCTGAAATATCTGTAACGAAACCTGCTTGGATAGATTTATTATTTTTATAATGAGATAAGCGCCCCACAACCACCGCTACTACTACGGTTACGAAAAGACAAAAATATTTAAATATATATCACCCGAGCTTTTAAGGAAACATAACAAGTTTTCTGACATTCTCAGAAAGGTATTTAATTGTTGAGAACAAACCGTGTATCTCACAAATAAAACAAAAGTAAGATGTAAGGCCAAAAATCTATCACAAATGTATGAAGATTTAGGAAATAGAGTAGAAAAATCATTGAAATATGTCTATTTGTAATGATGTCCTGGAATTTACTAGTGTTCATGTTAATTTATTTGAAGATTAGTCTCATTTTAATATTTATAAATATATTATAATAACTTTTCTTCACTACTTGAGAAATATGAAACATATTTAAAGAATGAAACTTCTCTAACCTGGTCTAATAGTTTAGCAAGTATAGCAGAGTCATCGATAGCTATCGAGTGACTGCACAGGGTAACATCAGTAAAAAGAAACCACAGCGACAATACTCACAAGCTCGATTTAAAGATGACACAGTCTAGTTATATAAGAAAATCAATATTAAATGGAATCAAGAAACCAACAAGATAGTAATGAAGGAGAATTGGTTTACAGACAAAAATCGTGTGGAAGGGGTTGGGGCAACGATGGAGTTGCTAACACGAATGGATCATAAGAGGTGATTCAGTGAAATGTCTTTCACCAAATTCAAGAGTTTTATGTTTATTGCCATTCACATTGCATGAATCCTCTGTTTGTAGAGAGTATGCAATCCAGTTGCTATTTTGTCCTTTTGATATTGTAAAAAGGTTATATATCTTCATTTCACAAGTAACTGGAATGCTTTATTCATACAAATTCGCTAACCCACCTATCCAAAATCTCAGAACTGAGAATATTTTCTGGTACAAGGTGACCCAGTTCGGTAGCAGCTCTGGAAACTTTGATAACCTTACAGTAAGTCTTTACGGCTCTGGCATATTTTCCGATCAGAACCTGAAGTAGCTCGCCAGATTCAGTAAGCAAAAACGCAGCAATACTGTTAAGTAACATCGACTTTAAGTTTCGTCTTTACTTTCAAATGTCAAGACTTGTATTTATGGAGATAGCGGTTATTTCAAGTGTTATTCAACAGCAATATATCGCATATACAATCACTGTTGATGTGCTTAAGATACGTAATGTTTTGAATGTAACTCAGTAAGCTTATGATGCAGATACCGAAGTTCCGACGGAGTTTTTGGTCAAATAATGGCAAGAAAAGTGCCAGCGAGATTCAAGTGTAGTTCTAAATCTTAAAAAGTATTTATCTTGTGAAAGTGTGCTCAGAATGTATTGCACACATTCCAGAAATTAAGGAATTTACCAGGTGATTTACGGGTAAGTTGGAAACATCTAAAGCCACAATATAGCTTATTTGTGCCACTAAACTGAAAGGTCATTGGAGAATGAGGGGGATAAGAACTTTTGATAGGAATAAGGGTATTTCACTCATCTTATTCACTGCCAAAAATTACCTGAGATTCACCCTCAGTTATACCGAGGAAAATTCTATCCGTCTTGTTTTCCCAAGTTGTTTTACAAGCAACAGCAACTGTAAAGCGTTCCTTTCCCAAACTTAAGTTAGTTTAGTATAAAATTGTACAACCTGTGTGGTGAAGAGACACACTCCAATATTATACTGAATTAGTACTGAGAAAGACATTAATGCTGATAACGAAGAAATGATAAACACAATGAAGCACATATCCAACAAGTAAATTCTCTTATGATTTATTAAAGTATGTTGGCATCCTTATTCTTCAGTCTGTATTTCATTGTAGATAGATGATTAACATTATAAACTTTTGCCTTTGTATTTTCCTGATAAGGGTCAATATTTTTCTATTGCTACTTAAGAGCTGTGGCATAGCTAACAGTATATTTCCATAAATCTTTAATTTATAGCTTCACATTATTCCATATTTAAATATATATATACAACAGAATATCGTAATTTATATGATGAGCAAGATAAAAGTAAATATGAGCAAAATTGAATAATAATTGGAAATAAACTCCAATATTTCAATATCTCCATATCTTTTGAAAATATTGCAATAAAAATATGCCGTTTTTTACAATAAATTTTCGTTTATATTTTCTTGAATCAGTTTTATACTTAAAATAATGCATTGAAAGCAACAGAACTTAAGAATATTTTACTACATATAAGTTTAACACTTTTTCTTTATGCATGAGCATACATGCATATATATATATATACACATATATACCGGAGTAAGCATATAAATGTGAAATAAGGTGGAAAAAAGAGTACTAAAATACCAGAGGTAGAGCCTATAGAAAATTGCGGGTTTCAATATATAAATAAGTCAGGAACATACTTTCTTTTCTTTTCCAGCAGAGGCCCTGTTTTTCTAAAAGATTCTCCATATCACTGCAATATCAACATATGCGGTCGCTCACTGTCCATCAAAAGGTAATAAGTCGGCTTAGATATATCTTTCATAATTGTTTTGTAATGCTTCCCAACCTCTTTCTTCTAAAACACACAATTTATTAGGAAAACAAGAAAGCCGGTTTATCATATGTCTATTTTGCAATGGCACGAAACCTTCTGTAACTTGTCCAATGGATGGAAATATTCCTAGTCTTTCATAATGGTTGAGGCGTATAATGATACAAAGCATTTTAAAAGTTATTTTATAGAACAAGACATGCAGGGACTTATATAATAGTGCAAGACATGTACAATATTACAAGACTTTGTTGAAACTTATATAATGAGACACAGCATTGTGTGATTCATACACTCATAAATATATATTTAGATTATTTTTCTTGAAGTTGCTCTAAAATAACATCAAATGTACATGGGTTAGTGCTACCATCTTTAGTATTGTGCTCTAAGTAATTTTAATCAATTATTATTACACCTGTAATTAGGCGCAACAATCAAATTGATAACTAACTTTGATCAAGGAAAGCAAGGGAGACAATCGAAGAATTAAAATTAAAATCAAATTTAAATACACTGGGGAAATTTGTCTGGTCTTTGACAGACAATATGATGACAACGCTAGACCTGTTTCGGTTTTATAAAACCTCCTCGATGAAGTATAGTTCTTGCCATACTGCCAGAAGATAGACGACTTGAAAAAGATATCGGTTGTTATTGTGAGTAAACACTAAATGTTCTACGCTTGAAAGTGTCGATGCAGCTCAGTAAATAGTTTATATATCGTTACCCTACTAAAATAAAACAAGGCAGTGAGCTGGCAGAAACGTTAGCACGCCGGGCGAAATGCTTTGTGGTATTTCGTCCGCCGTTACGTTCTGAGTTCAAATTCCGCCGAGGTCGACTTTGCCTTTCATCCTTTCGGGGTCGATAAATTAAGTACCAGTTACGCACTGGGGTCGATATAATCGACTTAATCCGTTTGTCTGTCCGTGTTTGTCCCCTCTATGTTTAAGCCCCTTGTGGGCAATAAAGAAATAAGAAATAAGATAAAGAAGGAGCAACCTTAACATGGTATGTGGCTACTTGACAATCTGGAAATATAAGCGAAATTTCCTTCAAATCTTACTCTGACCAGGATGGTCAGGCTGGAAAGTCTTTAGTCATAGTTCTACTCAGCTGGGCTAAACAATAACAGCAACTGTGTATACATAGTAGCAAGGGAAACGAATTGATCCTGACAGCTACAAATTGTTGAGTTTCTCACATAGAATTAAGGTAGGTGACGCGCACGCATACATACAAGCATGTACTTATACATACCTACACACACACATATATTTATATATATATATATATATGTGTGTGTGTGTGTGTGTGTGTGTGTGTGTGTGTGTGTGTCTTGGTCATAAACACCAAACTTTGACTAGAAAGGGCAAAAACCAAGCAGTCGAGCCCGGGCGCCAGGTTGACTTAGTTCCCTGGAATCTTTGTCCAATTTATGACACCCGGTCACTAATTAAATAATTATTAATCAGTATATCTACCCTAACCGCTTTGTCTTTCTTCTTTCATCTTCATATCTTTTCTTCATATTCTCTCACCAGTTCATTATCTCATGCGTTCACACAAGCTTCAACATACATATACACCAACATACACACATAGACATAGACACACCATCAAACATTCATACACACATACACATACCTACCGACTTTCATACATACACATACATACATACATACAACATACATACAACATACATACATACATACATGCATACATACATACATACATACATACATACATACATACATACATACATACCTATACCTTTTACTATTTCATTTTTTCTCTCACATCCCCTCATTGTCAGTTAACATAATTCATTTACAGATTTCCCAGCTATTTAACCTCCACCTTTTCTCTCTCACACACACATCACACGCGATCTATCTATCTATCTATCTATCTATCTATCTATCTATCTATCTATCTATCTATCTATCTATCTATCTATCTATCTAACTATCTATCTATCTATCTATCTATCTATCTATCTATCTATCTATCTATCTATCTATCTATCTATCTATCTATCTATCTATCTATCTATCTAACTAACTAACTAACTAACTATCTATCTATCTATCTATATTATCTAGCTAGCTAGCTCCTTAATGTCACTCCTCCTCTCTCTTTCTTTCTCTCTCTCTCCCTCTTTGTCTCTCTACCACAATAATTTCTCTCTACTTTAATAATATCTCTCTATTTCACTCTTATTCTTTCTTTCTCTCTCTCTGTCTATATGTGTGTGTGTGTTTGTATTCATGTATGTATGTATGTGTGTGTATGTATGTATTGTATGTATGTATTGTATGTATGTATGTATGTATGTATATATATATATATAGAGCAATTTCTCTCTTCTCTCTCTCTCTCCCTCTTGTCTCTCTACCACAATAATTTCTCTCTACTTTAATAATATCTCTCTATTTCACTCTTATTCTTTCTTTCTCTCTCTGTGTCTATATGTGTGTGTATGTATGTATGTTGTATGTATGTATGTATGTATGTATGTATGTATGTATATATATAATATATATATATATATATTATATATATATATATATAATATATATATATATACAGCAATTTCTCCCTTTTCTCTCTCTCTCTCTCTCTCTCTTCCCTACCTCTGTCTTGCTTGTTTCACCCCCCACCCACATCACCCATCACGACACACCTACTTATTCTGCCCCTAGTTTCATTCCCCTGACCCCATCCTTCTGCAAAATCACTTAACTTTACATCCCCCACCCTGCAGGACCCTATATCGTGCTATTTGCACCTAAATATAAACACCTTTAACATTTATTGACTGGGAGAAGTAAAAGGATGATTAGTTACTGGCACTGAACCCAAATAATTAAGGCTTTATTAGTTTGCAGGACCAGCTATCCCCTAAAACTTTACAGACTCCTTAGATGTCAGCTTTATCTGGGTCTAACACTTTTAAGGGATAATTAGATGCCATGAATATGCAACTCTGAACACATAAACATGGGCGCCATCAATACATACCAATGCTAACATATAAAACTTAGTGGATTCCTAACGGCTAAAATATGGCCGCTTAAAACTCACGAAATCATAAATCTCCCAGAATGCAATATTATTTTTATTTTATTTATTTACTTATAGAATGAGATGGGGATTTATAGTTTTTGTAATCCCTTCCAGATTGGTAATAGTTTGTTGTTGTTTAACCCTGTGATCGAGCAGGCCTATCTTCAAAGACATTCCACATCCCAATCATGACCATCTCGTCTTTTAGGAGATATCCAGGGCCAGACTATCTCGCATGTCTTCTTCTCCTTCCCCACTATTTTGTAAAGCTTCATATTCATTTACTTTTCAGCTTTTTTTTTTGTTTTTGCTTCAGTCAGTAAACTGCGGCCATTCTGGAGCTCCTTCAGCAAGGTTTTGTAGTTAATTTTATTTGACTCGAGTATTTGTTTCAGCATTCATTTTATGTATCGGACTGTATTTATTCAATGCTTTAATTTTACAGAATCACGTCCCTTTAGAGAGCTACCCGCTTTTAGGGACTTAAATACAACAAGGTGTTAATACTGAGTTACACTGGTATGCGCAAGTACAAGAACCTATTAAAGATGTACGGCTATGGAAGAACATGGTAACATATGAGTATAAAGTACGGTTGTGTAGGAATGTGGTAATATATGAGGATAAAGGATGGATGGGAAAAATGGTTTTGATATTCTAGATATTGTCGTGCAGGATTAGGAGAAATATTACTATTGCTCCTTAGAATATAGGTATGACAGCAGATAAATAATAACAGCAGCAGTAGCGGTAGCAGCAACAACAGCAGCAGCAGCAGCAACAACAACAACAGCGATAACGATAAGAACCTCAACAACAACAAGCGGAAGATACATAACTTCAGCAACTGTTAATGTCAATAATATTTACAAAACCTCAAAAACAAAGCAAAAGCAATTTATAATAATAATAACAACGACAATGACAACGACAACAACGATGATGATGATGATGATGATGATGATGATGATGATGATGATGATGATGATGATGATGATGATGACGGTGATGATGATGATGATGATGATGATGATGATGATGATGATGGTGGTGGTGATGATGATGATGATGATGATGATGATGATGATGATAATAATGTCTACCATAGGCAGAAGGCCAGGAATCTGGGAAGAAGAGAGGATACACGAACAAGAACAGCGATAACAAGAAAGTGATGTAATATCTTGAACAGAAGTTCCAGATGCACGTTTAATACAGATGCCACTGCAAATTATAAATGGTGGTGACTTTGGTTTGTTTAATGTTTAAGGAAACAGACAGAATGGCAATGGAGTAAGTAATGAGAAACCCCTGGGTGGTAAACGGTGGTTCGGGTAAAAATAGAACAGCTGTGTTATTTTAGGCATATATTGCGTCAGCTCGGTAGTGAGATCATCAATTTGGTAATAAACTTATTTGATGGGAGTTATAATTAGAGCAAAAAATACAAGGGTTTCATACTTCTTATATTACAAAGAAGTAAAAAAAAAACGTCTTCCGCCCTTTTCTGTGGCACTGCCATTAACCACTTGGATATGGAACTTTCGTTTTTGCTTCTTTGTTTTCTTTTAATATTTTAACTCCGAGGAGTACCCATAGCTTCTGAAGATCTTCCAAGACAGGCGAAAGCAATGCAATTGATCTTTCACTAAGTCATATAGGTTGATGTTTCTACAGAAACTATGTCGCACTGGTTGATAACAGTTCTGGGGATAAATATTTATGAGCATTTTTTTGCGCAGGATTTAGAAAATGAAATAAAGCCATAGTACAATACAGATTTTGGAGGTGGTACACTGAAGAAATGAGGACAAAGGCAGGTAAATTGAGTGAACTTGAGGGTTTTTATATAGTTTGGTAGTTCAACCGAGCAGGAGATGTCCGAAGAGTCAGATGGAGGAAACAACATGTTATAAAGACTTGCTGGATTGGGAGTGTGTTGGTGCTTGAATATTTGGTATATCCGGTAGGGCTGAGGTCTCGGAGTTGCTATGTAAAATCGTGGAATATGAGTATGACTCTAGTGTGAATATACTTATATATTATAAGTAGGGTCAGCAGATCTCAAGGGTTAAAGTAGCTTCTGGACCATGGAGAAGGCTTTTAAGACTTTAAGATTTACTTTTGTCTGTTGTAGATGCATGTTTATCACAAAGGTTCATAAAAAATTACGTGGTTTAATTTGGGTTTTTTTTTAGTCTTTTAATTTGTGAAGACCCTGTGAATTGATGATGTGTAGGGAGAAAGATTTGTTGCAATTGTGTTTTCTTAAACTACAAACTGCGATATTATAATAATGCAGCTGTTAATTATAACGTACGCTAGCTTATATTGCCGATTTTTCTACTGCCATTTCTGTAGCTTGTAAAACTCGGAGCTGACTGTTCTCGCACCACATCTACTGAAGCATCCCCGATTCGCTCGTCACTCATCCTATATTGTCTTCAACCCTAGCCCACTGCAAGCCACACACTAACCAGTACACCCAGCCTTTCCTGCTCAGAACATCAGTCCTATGGAATTTCAGCAGCCGTCGTCTTGATTCCCGAAAACTATTAGCTATGTAGACCTCTCTGATGTCGGACGATCTGTGAAAGCCATGATACACAATTCTTCCATAGACGAAAATAATGAAAAAAGAAAATTTTAAAATATATGGAGATGGAAAATATGTAAAACGTTGATATCTATTCCCTTGTCTTTTTAGATTGTATATTTATCACTTTTACCTCTATACTATATTCGATCAGCTTGGTGTCTGATCGGATCGTCATCAAATTGTTATACCTGAATATATATATACATAGCACCAAACTGAATTCTAACTTTGTATACATAGTACCAGACAAGTAGTCTTTATTTCTAAACAAATGCATAAAAAACTTTAATGCAGGTTTTATTCACTGTAGCACATGTACATATGTTACAGCCAAGTTACAGCTAATATAATTTCCTAGTTCAAATCCTATCTGGTATTATGTGCATATCCAAGAATAAGAAATCTGATGATAAAAAGAGTAAATCAAATCGAATCAATATCCGGATGTAAATATTAACATTAAAAAGAAATTACAGATGAGTTTAAATTCTGAAAATAATTAGTCTAATATTACGCCAGTGTTGTATAATTAGCCTACAAAACACATCCTTGTCACACTTATGTGACTGAATTATAACCAGGAAATCCTGTTAGACTCATATAACTCACATACCATTCGTCTCAAATTTTTCTGTATACCGAATGTCGTCTATCCAACAAGCTTTATTCCCCTTATTTAATTATTGCAGCACAATTTAGTCACGCTGCCTGTTACTCATGTGAGTGTAACTGTTATCCCACAACCTTATCACACTATTCTGCTACGTTCTAAGTTCAAATTCTAAAGCAGATATACCCCTTCGCTTCGACTGTAAGAATAGGTACAAGTAATACAATGTTGTCGAGTTAATCGGTAATAAATCTTCGATCACAGCCCGTGAATTACTTTACACAGACGATTGTACCAAAGTCACAAATTTGGACGAGAACCTACAGCTCCTTGCAAAGTAACTTAAAAGACCATCAATCAACTATGGCTTTTCGATCAACACCGGGTAAAAAGATAAAGATCCTCTTCGGTCATGAATGACCATATGATTGCACCTAGAAAGTTACCCTCCGAGGCACAAGTCCGGGCAAGGTTGTTTATGGAAGATCAACAGTCGCCCATGCATACCAGCCTTCCCTCTCCACGCCACCGATGTTATCCAAGGGAAAGGCAAATGCCGATACAGTTTGGCACCAGTGACGTCGCAACTCATTTCTACAGCTGAGTGAACTGGAGCAACGTGAAATAAAGTGTCTTGCTCAAGAACACAAAACGCAACCCGGTCCGAGAATCGAACTCACTACATCATGATAGTGAGCCCGACGCTCACAGAGCCATGCACCTTCAACACCAATAAAACAGAAATTAAACTAGTCGTTGCCATGATAACCATCATCATCGGCGACAACAGTAGCAATAGTGACTACAGCTGTCCACCGAGCATTTCTTGTCCTCAAGTATTGCTGTAGAGCCTCGGTATGTTACAGAAAACACAGAGCACAACTCGAAACTTTAAGACTCCAAAGAAAACTACCTCACATACCAAGGAGGAAGTGTCAAGACAGCGAGATCAAAGTGATCTTATTGCGAGCAAAGATTTCGTTCTTGAGGACATAGAAACCAAACTGCATTTGGACTGGGTGAGGCATGTTGTTCGCATGTTCAGCGCTATAATTTGCACCCAGTCTTAAGTTGCAAAGATTCTATAAGTTGCAAAGAGGCACACAACAACAGAAAGGTCAAAAGAAGAGTTAAAACAATGATCTCAGGTTCACGCTGAAACGTTGCAAAAGATCGCATTGGTTGGTGGTTCATCTGTAGCCAATAACGTGATAGAGACACACTGACTTCTATAAAAGAGAAACTAGTCCGCTCTGCCCCAAACCCAGAAACAAGTATCAACTACTCTGTCAACTGTGTATATGTGCCTCGCATGTGCAAGAACCTTCAGTTCGTGAATTGATTTGCTTGCACACGTGCGTATTCATTCCTGGAAGACAGCATTAAGTAGATCATCGTCGGAAAACTCAGACAAAAGGCTGAGAGGAAAAGAATAAATCACAGTCACTCATTAATCTGCTCCAGTAAGTATATGAAGAATGAGGCACTGGAACAAACGCTCGGAGTGAAGATGAGTGAAGGTGAGTGAAAAGTAGATTAAAATTTAAACATAACACGCGAGTATTTAACATACTTCTACTTAAGTGTCCGACACCACTCAATTCAACATGACCGAGCGTTGCTCAGCAGGAATACAAAGGGTGCCGTGAAAATGTTCAAGTAGAAGAACTTTTGATGGCGACTTCGTGCTAAACATGTTGGCGCCTTTTCAAAATGTCAGAGCCTCGTTTCTAATTAGCAGTGAGAATATGGTTGTTAGTTGTTGTGGCAATGGTACTGGTGGTGGTGGCGGTGATGGTAGTGATGGTATTAGAGGTGGAGGTGTTAGTGGTGTCGGTTAATGTTGGCGGCGACGGTAGCGATAGTAGTAGTGGAATTGGTGATGGTGGAGATGGAGGTGGAGG
This sequence comes from Octopus sinensis, assembly GCF_006345805.1. Lineage (NCBI taxonomy): Eukaryota > Metazoa > Mollusca > Cephalopoda > Octopoda > Octopodidae > Octopus > Octopus sinensis. The sequence continues at coordinate 70,147,823 of NC_042998.1, read as the reverse complement.
TGGAGGTGGTGGTGTTGACGGAAAAATATGTTTCATCAAAACTAAAAATATATCTTCTATTTGATATGTTTCCATCTGTATCTATGATTCATCATCACTACTCTTCTAGAAATCTTCATCGCCATCATCATCATCATCATCATCATCAAGATCATCATCAAGATCATCATCAAGATCATCATCAAGATCGTCATCATCATCATCATCATCGTTGTCGTCATCGTCATCACCGACTTTATCACCTTCATCATCATCAGCATCACCAGAAGCACCAGTAATCCGACATTACAATGTATATCTTAACAACACAACAACAACAACAACAACAACAACAACATTAACAATAACAACACTGTATTTCTCCTTTAGACTTTAGGCTCTACATTTTGTAAGTGAAGCTTAGGAATGTAAACTACAGTATATGACAGGTGCTTATGTTATTCTACAATAGAAGAACGAAAGATGAAGTCGACCCCAGTATAACAAACACTCTAGGTTACTTAGGACCAACGCCCCTCCGATTCAATTAACAAACGGACTGAGCACTCTGCTGTTACACCACCCTATAGTGGGCTCATCATTCCACTGATTCAGTCATCCACTGGTTTTCTAATTACACACACACGTATATAATTAGCTCATCTCTCTATTACTCAATCTTCCATAACTCGCCGCCTTATATACTAACAAGTATGTTAAAGGTTTGTAAGCCAAAAGAGTATCCTCCTTTGTGTTAGCTATGCGTTGTTTTCATGTTTTAAGTATATTTCTACAGATTTTCTATAGTATTTTGAGCCAACACTGAATGTTATGATACTTCATACACGAATACGTCCACGTAAACAATGCGACCGAAGATAGAAAAATAGGAAATGAGTGTACGTGCACATTTCAGGAGCTCTTGCTCCTTCTTCAGCACCATCACGCATCCCATCAACACTCATATTTCCACTTAACTACCAATCATTTACTCCCTCTTTATTCACGTTCCATTGCATTTGCTATACCATTCTATCGGAGTGACTAAGGAAGGTAGTATACGATACTCCATACCATCACCCTTTCTGCACTACCACTCATTATTCCCTTTTCTCTGAGCCGTTACTATTAACAATTTTTAAGTGTATCTCCACTGCACCGCATCTATCCCATTAACCATCCGCAAATACATTGCTTAAATAGCCACTAAGTTTAGCAGTGCAACACTATTGGATAGACCAATTTACATATTAAACACATTCCTGATAACTGGTACATGCATATTTACTACTGGTAGGAACACCGTATTTCCAACCATAATATATTACCAAGTATATTAAATGGTTGCAGTACTGTGTCCTACTCTGTGTTAGCAGTGCGTTGTTTTCATTTTGTAAGTGATGTTGAAGAAGGAACAATAACTCACGAATTATGCATATACACCCATTACTTATTTTTCTAGCTTCGATTGCATTGTTTACTCAGCGTATTCGTGTATGAAATATCATAACTTTCAATGCGGCTCAAAATTCTATAGAAAACCTGTAGAAATATACATAAAACTAAAATGAAAACAACGCAAAGCAGGATACAGTATTGGTTTTTAAATCTTTAATATACTTTGTTAGTATATAAGGCGACGAGCGGACAGAATCTTAGCACGCCGGACAAAATGGTTAGCGGTATTTCGTCCGTCTTTACGTTCTGACTTCACATTCCTCCAAAGTTGACTTTGATTTTCATCGTTTCGGAGTCAATAAAATAAATACCAGCTGAGTACTGGGGTTGATGTAATCGACTTACCCCCTGCCTTGAAATTGCTGGCCTTGAGCCAAAATTTGAAACCAATATACTTGGTAGTATATTATGGTTTCAAAACGAAATTCAGTGTCCCTCGCAGCAATTAATACTTACTATTAACATCTTACCGTTATCCCCCTCAAGTTCTATAACAATATATCACTCTTTACCACGTACTCTTTGCAATCTGTTTCTGTCATCGTACTCTTGCAGCTTTTACTACTCTCATCCTAATTTTTCAATTATCACAGTGTCTTCTATTCACCTTCTAAGACACGTTACCTCAAGTGAACGAACTAATCAGAATAGTGAGGAATTTCTATTGTTATGAGATAAAATATGATCTCATTAATGCCGGTACCACGATAGAAAAAAAAAAGCTCGTTACATTCTGTTAAGTGGTTGGCAAACGAGCGAAGTCATTCAACGAAGGGTTGAACGGACTTTTCACTCTTACTGGGGAAATGAAAACCCCTCTAGTGTCGGTGCCTTTCTGTAAAATGGACAAAATTGAAATGTCCGAGAGAGATGTCCTCCGGCTCGTCTATGAATACGGTGACGGCGAATAAGAACTGACCCAGACCGCGAAGATACGTCTAATCCATACTAGCATTAAATGAATATGATTATATAAAAGCACGAACATATGTATATAGATATATGTGTGTGTGTGCACGTGTGTGTGTGTGTGCACGTGTGTGCACGTGTGTGTGTGCACGTGTGTGTGCATGTGTGTGTGTGTGTGTGTGTGTTGTGTATGTGTATTTATATATAGCCAGACTGAAGACTGTATTAGACAGCAGTTGGATGTCGTCAGTCTGTCTTCGCTATATCCATTCAACCCTATTACCGATAGGTAGACATTCAGTCGTTCGTTATACCCTAGTTTTTCATAAACACTCTTGTAGGCGGACAATTGCTAAAAGACAAATATAGAGTCGCAGTACGAGCTCAGTAGAACCGGAAGTGATATGAAAATAGGAGCGGAAGTACTTCGAAGTAATTCACTTATCGGTATGGTGCAAATTGTGTCTTGCAAATTATTCACTAAACAAACAAGAGTTAGAAATAATAACAATGTGCCACAGTAATACAAGGTCAACAATGAGAAGAGGAAAGAGGCTATAGTCGGCAATTTAATGATTCCCATCCTTGGTTTTCATAAACCGAGCCGAGAGTGATGAAAGGTAAATACCTCCTTCACTGAAACTTGATCCCAAAACAGACGACAAAACGAGGCGACTTGGTAGCCTGTAGGTGGTAGTTCGAGTGTCTAGAAATACCAGCAAAATTTCTCTCGACTCGTATCGTGCTCGCTTAAGAAAATAATGGCACATTGAATTATGCAGTCTTCGAAATTATACGGGATGGTCAAGTCAGGATGGCATTAAGTGTAAGTTTATTCCATCGAAGTGAGCATGGGTTTAAACAACAAGAACAACAACAGAAGTTTTGTTACCTTTCCTTTTTGCTGCTACCATACTTTTGCTTTCTAAACAAACGAGATGATGTTCCATATGTTCCGCATGCTTTATAAAATGTCCCATCCTGAATTTGGTTCAACTAAGAATTTTTTCATGGTTCAATTCGCGAAAATAAAATATAAAACTAAACCAAAACCAAACAATAAACACTTAAACCTTGACCTTGATCCTAACTCTAGACTTCAAAGAGATTTTACACCAACCCAGTGAGCGTCATCGCTCAAGAACCTGTTTCACTTCATAATACATTATGATTGCATAACGAAATACCGCATCCCTACAAGTCATTAACATTTTCGTACCAGCTTCCAGGAATGTGTCTAATATGCAAAGGTGGTAAGGCGGCGAGCTAGCAGAAACGTTAGTACGCCGGGCGAAATGCTTAGCGGCATTTCGTCTGCCATTACGTTCTGAGTTCAAATTACGCCGAGGTCGACTTTGCCTTTCATCCTTTCGGGGTCGATAAATTAAGTGCCAGTTGTGTACTGAGGTCGATCTCATCGACTGCCCCCCCCCATCAAAACTTTTTGGGCCTTGTGCCTAGAGTGGAAAAGAATACTTAAGGCGGCGAGCTAGTAGAAACGTTAGCACACCGAGCGAAATACTTAGCGGTATTTCGTCTGTCTTTACGTTCTGGGTTCAAATTCTGCCGAGTTCGATTTTGTCTTTCATCCTTTCGGGGTCGATAAATTAAGTACCAGTTTCATACTGAGGTCGATCTAATCGACTGACCAACTCCGCCAAAAGTTCGGGCCTTGTGCCTAGAGTAGAAAAGAATATGTAAAGGTGGTATATCTAATAATGTTACACCACTGTATAAGCAATGAGTTCGTGGATGATTAAGGGTTAGATGGATGCTATTGAAGGGGCAAAAACTCCCGAAATATGGTATATACGCCCATTACATTTTTTTCATCTTTGATTTCATTGTTTGTTTACACCTGATGTCTCGAATACGAAACGTCGTAGCAAAAGTCAGTGCTGGCTATAATCTCTACAGAATATCTGTCGGGATAATCCTAACAAGTGATGTAAAGTGTGCAGCTAACACTGTCCATCAAAATGTTGACTTATAAAAATGTTTAATATATTTTATAGCGTACTAGCAGTATCGCCCGGCGTTGCTTGAGTTTGTAAGGGAAATAACTATAAAGCATTTTTAGAGAGTTATAGCCAAAAAATAGAAAAAAGTGGGAAAAATATTATGAGAGTTAAAAAGGTCGAGTTGCGTCCCCTAGACAGTCTGTGGTTTGTGTTTCTGATTCTCGACCCCATGTCGAATTTATCGATTTTTTTCAGAACTGGGGGGAACTTTTCAAAATTTTCGCTGCGTTAGTTTTGAATTATGACATTGGGCTATGTGTGTGTCAAGTTTCATCAGAATCGGTTGAAAGCCATGGTCAGGGTGAGGGTACAACCTGACAGACACACAGACACACACACAGACAAACTGCCGTTTATATATAGAGAGATTATGGTATTATGCATAACGAAATACAGCGTTCCTACAAGCCATTAGTTTAACATTTCCTTCGTTAATCAATCCATTATGGAAAATCCTAAAAGTCAAAATTTCCATTTCTCTCGATTGCAAGGCTACCCTTTGATGGATACATGTGATTGCAAGCCTGATATATTTATTTATCACACTTTTATAACACTTGAGATTGCTTTCCAGAAGAGAAATACATGTGACTTGAATGTTGTAATGTTCATGTGTTTATCAGAACACTACAGATATTACTGAAATAAAATGAATTCACTTCAACAAGAATCAAAACCTGCTCCCTTTATTCTGTTCGTCTAACGGTGGTATAAATGAATCTGTCATGATTAAGGATGAGAGAAATGGAGAAGATCTTGGTACTATAAGCAAACAATATCCACATTTATTACTATTTGTTGCTTTTGTTGCTTGCTGTGTTAATGTATATCTTATGAGAAATATACTCGGGTATAAATCAGCTTAGATGCCCAAGTTATATATCATCAGGTCCAGTTGAAAGGAAATCGTGCAACAAGCTGATGGAAATGTTCGCCAATTTTATAATGATATTGCTGGTTACACCAGTGAGCTCGACCACCTCATAGTACCTATAGTATTACTAAGCTTGACCACTTCATAGTACCTCTTACATCATTGATCTGTACTTGTACATAGTGATATAGTGCCTATTTTAAACTAGATAGCAGATTGTTACTTTAACCATAACTCTTAGAAATAACATAGCCATACATACACACATACATACATACATACATACATACATACATACATACATACACACATACATACATATATACATACATACATACATGCAAACATACATACATACATACATGCATACATACATACATACATACATACATACATACCTACATACATACATACATACATACATACATACATACATACATACATACATACATACATACATACATACATACATACATACATACATACATACATACATACATACATACATGCGTGCATACATACATGCATACATACATAATACATACATACATACATACATACATACATACATACATACATAATATACATACATACATACATACATACATACATACATACATACATACATACATACATACATACATACATACACACGTACGTACGTACGTACATGCATATAATTGTGGTAGTAGTTCCATTATTTTTTCATTGCGGCCATAGTTTGTGCTTACAATATAAGATCATGTATGCTGAAAAGAAAAATATGGTGGGGACGGGAGCTCCAGAGGGATATAATAATGTGAAAGATGGATCAGATCATGTGTTTATTTTGCTGGATGTCTGAAGGTGGGCGTACAGCAGTAACAAGTGAAGTGGGTTAGAGTAGAGGGAAATGTTTAGTGCATAGTAAGAAAGTTTATAGAAACGAACAAAGGCTGTTGTTGTAACAGTATAAACGCTAAAGGAGGACGCATATTGACGACGAATCAGTGTTGGTAAATTGTTAGTAGACTATGGTCTGAGGAATATATACACAAAGAATTGCTTGTTTCGAAGAATTTCTCCATAGAAATTATATTTATCTCCAAACCAATGGAGATTAATTTACGTAAAATTTCGCATCAATATGTAAATGTTTTGAAACTTATTATTAATTGCTTTGTTCTACGTAACAACAACAATAACTATAACTACAACAGCGACAGCAAGTAGCAATGACAACAACAGTCGCAGCAACAAGAGCAAAAACAAAACAAACAATATATTTTGGAATATTTTAGAAGATAATATCTCCAAAGCTAAATATTTCAGTTGTTAAATAACTCAACAGCGAAATTCCTCTGGAACTAACAGAGGAGCTAAATACGCCTTAACCCACTATTTGTAACATGCTAGGACGAAGTGAAAACATCGTGACCTCAACAGATAGGCTATTAATTTTCCACTTAAAGATTTAGTTCTTTGTGAAGTAAAACCAAAATCAACGGCGGAAAGAGATACTGAAATGAAGAAAAAAAAAACCCCAACAAAAACATTAAAACAGTCCCTCAGAGAGTCGGTAACAATATCGAGGTAAAAAAACAAATAGATATAGATAAAAAATAAAACAAACTTGTTGCTATCAAAATGGTTCGTTTCATATCAGTGGAAAACTGAAGCAAAAACTATTTTCCAATGCCGAATATAAAATAGTTGGATTGATTAAGAAATCCATTTTATCCGATTTCTAAGACGTTCAGTGTTGATTCCTGTTAAACGAGAAGAACTAATCCCTGCTTCTATAGAGCGTTGTCTTTGAACGAAGCATGCAGATGTATTTCCTGATGCCTAGTGGATTTCTTTTAGTAATAAATATTCTTTGATATTAACGAAACATTCTCAGTTCTGGTGCAGTTGTTAAGACCATATCTCCGAGATTTACCATGCTTAGTGGTAACATCTATAAAACAGGAAATAAACAATTGCCAAAAAAGAAAAAGTAAGAAAACTCGAACACAAAGCGAAAGTAGTATTTTAAACTATTGGAATATGCTGAGGAGCGGACAAAATGTCTTGCGGCTTTTAGTCACGTCCCTTTACGATCTGTGTTCAAATCCCACCGAGGTCAACTTTACCTTTCTTCTTTCCAGGATCGATAAAATAAAGCGACAGTAAAGAACTAGGATAGATTTAATCAACAGTACCTTTCTTTCAAGTTTGAGGCCTTGTGGCTGTGTAAAAAATTCCTTTGACTTACTATAAATAGTGGAGCAGTAAACCACGAGGTAAAACACTGACAAACCAATATTACGATTGCAGTTTCAATCCTTGTTTGAGACCACTTCATGTCAACCACAATACTTTGAGAAAATTATGAACATCATTAATTCATCTTAAAATTCGTGTAAGACGAATACATGATATTTTTTGTTCTCTTGAGAATCAAAACGGTCGAGTTGGAAACCAAAGATTCGGGGTTTCATTTCCACTCAGTACCAACGATGAAATGTACCCATTGGCTAATAACTCAGTCGGCCAAGCGAGAATTAGGTACCACAAAATGGTATATGTATGTATGTATGTATGTATGTATGTATGTATATATATAATATATATATATATATATATATATATATATATATACACACATATATATTATATATATATATATATATATATATATATATATATATATATATATATATATATATATATATATATATATATGTTTGTAATACCTACCTACTTGCTACACTGCCTTACCTCTCTAATCAGCTCATAATGGTACCCCCAAAACTCAGTGGTACTTATTAAACATAGTCCAACTATCCGGATCAGTAACTTGCGATCTCACCTATCTTGTCTACAGTAATCCCTCGCCATATCACGGTTCACCTATCGCGGACTCCTCAGTATATCCGGATTTCTGTGGTCGATAAGTATTTATATTATTTTAGATATTAATTATTTCTGGGGGTGGTTTGGGAACGTAACACCCTCGAAAGTCGAAGGGTTACTGTATATGCATATATGGACAGGTGTTAATTTAGTGATAGCTTTAACAAACAAAGGTGAAGGGACGGGTTACATTGAGAGGTAAATTAAAAGTGGTTATAGAAGGTATTAATAATAGGAAGCTGTGGAAGATGGGTGGGATTATACTGAGGGCTAATGTTAAATGGGGTAAGATAAAGAGGGTACCTTATGAAGTAATATCAACAGGTCCAACTGAAGTGAGATTATATATAGATATATGATTAACGAGTAACGATGAAGGAATTTACACATGAGTGAATTAAACTTATCATGATGTAAAATATTGTAAATATAATATGGTGTAAAATTATCAAGTAAAATGAAGAGTGGTCAGGTTAAAAAGGGCACTAACAAGGAGCTGTGAACGAAGGTTACTTCTGAAGATATTTTCCAAAGTTTGTTAAATTTCAACTAAACATGAGAGAAGTTACAGCAGGCACTAGATCAGGAGACTTTTAAAATCCCTGTCCAGTGAATTTTGAATAGAATTAACAGCTTCAAATACATGACTGTCACAGTTCCAGCGAATATTCTATTCAACTCCTAGCCATAATAGGGAATGTTGTTGTTGGAATAAGTAGGAAAGTCTCCGATTCATACTCAAGCAGGAATTATCTTCAACAGGACCACCCACTTTCAGTAACGATACATTAGCTAGAAGTGGCTTTGTTAAGACAATATTTGTCACAGACACACTAATAAGACAAACTCTTCAACTCTAATAACGTCGTCCAGATCACAGTACAACCTGAAAATGCACACCTGTATATCGCCCAGTCCAAGGGAAAACTTGTAGTTGTAGAAATTTCTCAATCTACCATTCTGAGAATTTTGCCTTCACAAAGAATGATATATACAAAGCATCTACAACACCCTCAGATGGCAGTGAAAGGAATTACTCGGGACTGACCATAAACATACTTAAAATTGTTATTATCAGCATTTTCATTCATTCAAGTCAAGAGACATCGATCCTGGTGTTCAACTGGTACTTATTTCATCGACCTCGAAAGGATGAAAGGTAAAGTCGACCTCGGCAGAATTTGAAGTCAGAACGTAGCGACGGACGAAATGCCGCTAAGCATTTCGTCCGGTGTGCTAACAATTCTGCCTACTCACCGCCCTTGAAAGGTTCCAAATATTAAAAAGTCTGCGGTATCATTTAATCAAAGATCAGAAACCTTGTTTAGGTGTTGACATCAGAGAAAATTCCTTTATGACAGCTTTCATAAGATCGAAATTTTACGACATATCGACTAGATTCTACTTCCAGATTCAAACAGTATTGCTGATTAATTGTCTCTTGATGACCTCAAGTTAGGATCAGACAGTCTCCTTCACACTATAGCAGTCCAGGAAGCAACATTAGTATTTCTGGTCTACAAGATAATCGATCAGCTGATCCTCTTCACTCAATGAGTATGAGTTTACTCGTTACGTCGTACACACACATCTTCAGCCATTCACGGAATATTAAATTAACAAACGAACGTTGGTATGGCCTGTATTTTTCAGAATCCACTGAAGAGTTGCTGGGCTTTGTCTTCGATTTTCAATTTAATGGCGTAAGGTCCAGCTCATAAGCCTGAGTTTCCAAAGGAATTGGAAGAAATCTGTGGAGATTTTTCTGTCTTCTGACTTGAATAAATCCTCTAAGAAATAGATTGTGAAGCATGTACAACTACAAGTTTTCCATTGGAGAAGGAGGTATATAGGTGTGCATTTTCGGTTCCAGAATGATCTCGAAAATGTTATTAGAATTGAAGTTTGTCTTATACGAGTGTCTGTGAGAAATATCGTCTTAATAAATCGACAGCTAATTCTTTACAGACACATACGCACACATATATATATTATATATATATATATATATATATATATATATATATATATATATATATATATATATAATATATATATATATATATATATATTATATATATATATATATATATATATATATATATACATATATATATATATATATACATATATATATATATATAACATATATATATATACATATATATATATATATATACATATATATATATACATATATATATATATAGATAGATGATAGATAGATAGATAGATAGATAGATAGATAGATAGATAGATAGATAGATAGATATAGATATAGATATTGATATAGATATATAGATATATACATACATACATTCACCCGTGCACACATGTATGAGCATACCTACGGACATACACATAACATACGTATATTCTTGGAGAGAGTTATGTAATATGAAGACGGTCAGGTCACTTAGAATAAAGAACTCAAAGTGTGAAATAAAGGTGTTAAGTTTTATCATAACTGTGAGTCCAACAAAATATATATTTAGTTTCGCCTTGCTCGTGTTGTCTCTCCCTATCCCTTCGTTTCTCTCTCCCTCTCTCTCTCTCTATTATATATATATAAACACACACACGCTAGCAATGCACCCCGGTGTTGCCCGGGTTTATGACCTGCTGCATTGTATTATTTGTTCCTGTCTTATGGGCAGAATTCGCACACGAAGAATATGAAGCAAACAACTCTTCTGTATAACCATGTTTTTCGGTCACTTTCTGAGGAACAACGCCTCAGTTTCCGTGTACCAAATTCAGCGAGGAGTCTTTGGTTGGCCTAGGGCTATGGTAGAAAATACTTGTCCAAGGTACAATGCAGAGAGACTGAACGTAGAACGATGTAGTTGGGAAGCAAACTTCTCAACCACACAGTCATTCATGCACCTAATGTGTGCGCATGTGTGTGTGTTTGTGTGTGTATGTGTGTTTAAATTTGTTGTTAACTCGAGTATTGTGTGCCACTGTGTCTCGAAGTTAGCAGTTCATCAAGCAGAGATCTATGAAACAAATGCCAGATTGAAATACTGAGATCAGTATGATCAATTAAAATTTTGAAGGTGATACTCCATAATGGTGACAGTCGAAAGACTAAACCCAGTAAAACAATGTTTAAAGATTTAATGGCTTCAAATTTAAGGTAATGGATTGTTAACCACAAGATAACGAGTTTAAAACTTCGTATTGAACTTCCACTCAATACGATAACACTATATGTACATCTCAGTCAATTTGACTTCCCACAATTAACAATTGTAATTTGAAATTAAATGGTTAGCAGTAAGAAAGATGTCCAAATTTCTTTTAAAATTATTGTGCAAAATATTCTAAGAAAAAATTTTTTTTTCACCGCGACAAAACATACACACACACACACACACACACACACACACACACACACACACACACACACACGCACGCACGCACGCACGCATGCACATACACATGCACACACACACACAAGTATCTCTGTGGTAACTTGAGCTACTACAAATAGCAGCCAAATCTCTCTTAAAACACACCATGTCATCAAATGGTTTACAGCATTTCAGGAAGAAAAAAAAAACTATGCGATGGGTCTACTACATGAGAGGCAACTCTGGGCTAAACAAAACACAGACAAACATACTTCACATTGTAAGATTATGTACTAAATAATAATAATTAAGTTGACGGTATATCTTCGAAGTTTCCTTCCCTGGTAAAACTATATGTATTTTGAGCATTTTCTCATTATGCTCTGTCTAAGACATAAATTGTTCAGGCAGAGATGCCTCCCTTAGCTAAAGACCTCAAAATTGTGCAACCTGGCCTAGTTTTCGAGGTTATTTTTGTTATAAAAAAGAGTTGTTGTGCAAAAAAACTTACTTTACTTGTTAACCGAAAGATTACTGAATCTTTTGATACGTCATACGTCAAAATCGGCAACTCATTCGAATCAACATAGGAAACTTACACACGCCCACGTACACACACACACATACACGCGCACACACACGTACACGACAAATCCTGTCTATATATATATATCACACACACACATATACGAAAATGCGCAATATTTTTGGTATTGTTAGCTATTGTATGTAGATATACAGATGAGATACAGACATATATTGGCACACATATTACCTGGCAGATAAGCGATAAAATAGGATTGTGGGATTGTCTGCTGATATACATAGGATATATTTGTGTGTTTCTGTGTGTGCCTATGTATGTGTACATAGATGTGCATGTATGTGTGTAAAGATGAAAGAGATAACGACAGACAAACCGACACATGAATTTAGTCATATACACACCCTAGATAAGTTTTAGCTAGCAACAGCCTTGACCGAGGTTATCAGTAATAATAGCAGTTACTATCAAGTTCTAACATTGGTTCGTATAAATGTGTGTATACATGTGTGTTTGTCTGTATGTGTGTGTGTGTCAGTATGTGCGTGTGGGTATGTGTGTGCTAGAATGTGCGTGAAGACCATGCCAGTGGTAAAAATACGTACACTGATACCTAGTCAATAACATATATTTCTTTACTACCCACAAGGGGCTAAACACAGAGAGGACAAACAAGGACAGACAAAGGGATTAAGTCGATTACATCGACCCCAGTGCGTAACTGGTACTTAATTTATCGACCCCGAAAGGATGAATGGCAAAGTCGACCTCGGCGGAATTTGAACTCGGAACGTAACGACAGACGAAATACGGCTACGAATTTCGCCCGGCGTGCTAACGTTTCTACCAGCTCGCCGTACACACACCCACGCAATGCTACAACCACGATGGCCTTCACACAAACCCTATCAATTTACCATCAATAAACATGTACAGCATGTTAACATTGAACTGAAGCCATCTACCCGATGGCTTCCATATTGAAATTACGTCATCTACTTCACTAAGAAAAAGACATGAATGTCACAACATTTGATTTCCTGTTCCTTAAATATCTCAGACGATGGAAGAATGACAATTATTTCAAGAACAAAGAATAAATCTGCAATATGTGAGTGTAGAGTAGAGAAAGAAATGGAGATTGTATTGTTAAAGTCGGAATTGTCTTCAACTGATGACGTATTAAATTGATTGTTGAGGATTTTTGACAAAGACAGAGAGGGGGGGGGAGAATGAATGGGGAAGATAATGATGAATATGAAGAAAATGAAGAAAATTTTAATAAAGAAGGGATTTTATCCTCCAAGCACAAGCGCAATGTACACACAATTACATATATACATACTTGCATACATACATATATACACTCACATATATATATATACACATATATATACATATACCTACATATAAACATATATACATACACATATAAATAAATATATACACACATATACATACACACAAATACATAGATACATATATCTATACATACACACAAATACATAGATACATATATCTATACATACACACAAATACATAGATACATATATCTATACATACACACAAATACATAGATACATTTATCTATACATACATACGTACATACATACATGCATACATACATACATAATACATACATATATACATAATACATACATACATACATACATACATTCATACAAACATACATGCATACATACATACATACATACAAACATACATGCATACATACATACTGTACGGATGTTTAAACAAATGGAATCACTCAGTTCAAATGATAGTAGAAAATGATGTAATTACTGCAAATTGTTAGTAGTGCCTCAGTGACTCAAGATCCATGGAAACGAAGTTCGTCTTTCTTGACATCATTCATCAAATTGTTAGGAAACAATAAAACAACTGCTACTGGTAAGTTACAAGAACTTGAAGCAACGTGTAGTATTTGATAGAATAAGTGTGTGTATGAAAGTGGTGACGACTCATTGTTTCCAGAAACCTTTGGCTTGTCAATATTGTTCCCAACTAAGGCGGCGAGCTGACAGAAACGTTAGTACGTCGAGTGAAATGCTTAGCGATATTTCGTTTGTCTTTAC
>NC_042998.1:70116209-70123709 GCF_006345805.1 Octopus sinensis | reverse complement strand
CTATCAAAGTCTTTATCCCGCATCATATATTGTGGCCACTGGCTTTTCAGGGAAACCTACCACACAACACTCCACCCTTGATGTACCCTCTAATACATCAAATCATCTACCCGGTTGGGGTTTTGCTAGTTATACGTTAACGACTAGGAGGGTATGACCGAAACCACCTTCTTCACAGAGCTAAAACCTCAGGCCTGTTAAGTGGTTCACTTCAGTTTGCACGGAAACAGAACGAACGAAGAACAGAGACTACATGAAGTCACCTACAATCACAAACTGAGAGGCGTTTACAGCCGCTGTTAAGATATTGCTCTTGAGATCTGCATAGTTTCTGACCATATCTCTTGTACCGGATCTATGTAGCTAAGTTGTCTGCTTGTGAAATATTTTCAAGCAATTTGTATATCTATGGAATCTTGTTAGCTACGTTGTCTGCCTATGGGATCAATTTGCTTCTCGTTTTCTGAGTCGGAAATATTCTGCTAGACAGCTCCGTCTGCGTCATCTTTCTCCAAATCACATTCTGTCAACCATAGTGTACTTCTAGTTTTTGTTACGTCTCTCACACTATTTCTTCTGTATATTCATGAACTGAACTTTGTTCTTCCTTAACAACAGACACACCTCTATAGATGAGACCACACTTTACTCCTCCTTATCCTTTTACATACACAAACTCAATATAAATACGTGCTGTTAGACTTGTGCTGCTTCCATGAACAGTGACCTCAAAAATACCAGAAAGAGAATCCAATGAACTAGTCCTCTTCAACAGCATTCAAAGCATAATTATTATACTGCTACAGATACCAAAATGACAAACGCGTGCCCCTTCTTCTTCATACATAGACAACTTACAAGAGAACTCTCCTAAGTAGCTACAAATGCTAAACTTTACAATACCTGATAATAATATATAAAATACATTTAACCATCACTTTTTTTTGAGACCAGTAATCAGGTTCAACTGCGAATTCGAATAAAATGTTCTCCTTTCGGTGTTTCAACTTGCTGCTATTGATAATAAATATAATGGTGGCAGTAACAACAATTTTTAGCACGAACTTTAAATCATGATAAACCATTTCTCCTCATTTTTCTGCATTTATTAATATAATCTGTTATAGTGTAGCCTCATCTACGGTTTCAATGCATAAAAGAAGTGCTCGTTGTGATCCAAAATGCCTACAATGTATGTCTCCTATAACAGATAAAGTTATAAAGGTGAAAAAAAGATTTAATGGGGTGTCTATGAGATATTTTTGTTTGAATTATACAACGTTGGCTCTTCGACCGAAAGAAAAATTGCTCTTATTTTTTGCTAAGAGCAGATCAAACAAAAATATGTATGCAAGGAAAACAATGAACGACAGAAAATGTTCAGAAATGGATAAAAGGCTGATAGTTCAGTTGAAGGGATCCGATGAAAGAACAAGCTTAAACTTATTTAAGAAATTCTTTTTTTAATGAAGAACTATAACAGATGTGTTTATAATGAAAGTTGGCTTCGTTGTTTCAAGTAGCGACGTTGCTTAAAGTGTCATGTATTGTTTGGGGAGAAGGAAGCAGTTGCTGTAATTTGTACTCGAAGTTAGAGCTCACTGTAAACCCCTTGGCCTGAGCCACAAATATAAGATAAGGCTTATTTTAGAAAACTGTTCCACAGATCTGAAAGTGGAACTTGTGGTAAAAATGTTTTCAGTATCTACCTCACATCTGGCAGTACATCATTATCTGAAACCCTAGACATGGGTATATTATGGCGTCTTAAAACTACGAAATGCTCTTAGTTTACTAGAAACCAATACAGGAGTTTCTTAAGGAATCTTATTTGAGAAATATGATTTTCTGTGTTGCTAATGTTTAGAAGTTTTCAGAGGAATTTATACAGAAAAATGGATGGCATAAATTGTTGCACGGTTCAAAGTTTGAGTGTTTATCTGGTGAATACATTACAAATGACTTTACAGAGTTTAGAATATCAAGGAAAAACGAAAAGGATATTATGTATGATCTTCATGCATAATCTGTTTAACTTTTTTCCAGGGATCTTACATCAAGGATAATGTTGTGGAATGGATGAATGTTGCAGCTGATTTCATAAGCACAAATATAACAGGCTTAGATATTGGTGCAGACAATTGTAAGTCCTGAGAAAGAAGACAGGTATGAAGAAAGTAGCGATGGGAATGAGAAAGATGCTGCAGAAAAATATCAGACAAGTTAATTAAGTTGACAGGTGAAGCGCTAAAACGTTTAGAATGTAGTTTTTATAACTGAATAAGAAATAACGAATGTTTATAAGCTGCAGGATAAATTGATTAAAGAAATACTAAAATATCTGAAACAGCTTAATTAAAAAATAGATAAAATTAGTGTCGTCAACTTCGGCTCACCTTCAAGTGCAGGCAGCCAACGTTTTCTGAAAAGCATTTTTTGCTCATTTCACCACTGGTCCTTCATGTTTCAGTCACATTTCAAGATAAAGACGATTATCCCGATAGCTCCCGTTTCCTGCAATTCTATCCAGTCCTAAATTCCATTGACTGGCACAATAATTTTGAAAGAACAAATTTACTGTATAAATAAGCTTTATTCCAACAACTTTTATTTAATGTTTCTTTTTCCTTTATTACTAATTTGTACTGGTTCACAGGATAAATTCATTAATTCGGCACGCCAGAGATCTCATCAAGATAGTGCCTTAATACTTAACACACTCACCGGTTCAATTTCCACTCATTTACTTATTTATTTTTTATAAAATTTTTGTTGCGCCTTGCAACCTCCTCAATAGACGCTAACTCTGTCCGTTATCAGAGCTGCGTTCCTTTTGTTTGTTTGTGCGCATGTGTGAACGTCAGTGTGCATGTGTATACACATATGTATGTATGTATGTATGTATGTATGTATGTATGTATGTGTGTATGTATGTGTGTTTGTATGTGTGTATGTATGTATGTTTGTGTGTATGTATGTGTGTATGTATGTGTGTATGTATGTGTCTGTATGCATGTAAGCACACACACACATATATACTTATACGTGTGTGTACGTTTGAATGTATTCTGCATATTCATATGTTCATGTGTTCATGTTTGTGTGTTTGTATGTATGTGTGTTTACCTCTGTCTCCTTGTGCGTGCGTGTTTGAGCGTGTCTATGTGTATGGGTTTGTGTGACTATGTAATGCGTCTGTTATGTATGGATGTGTGTCTTCATATGTATCATTGTGTATGCGTGTGTGTGTGTGAAGTGTGCGCGTATGTATATGGTCATGTGTTTCAGTTTTCATTTGTGTATGTGTGTATGTGTGTGAATGTATGCATCTCTGTCCGTGTTACCTATGCACCTATCTATTAATCTATCTATTTACTTACATATCCATTTACCTACATATATATCTACGTCTACATAAAAGCCTGGAGATGTTTCATTTATAAAGGCGTACTCCTGTATTTGTCTGTGTGTGGGGCCCTTCGAATTCTTGGATAAAATGCGGATGTCAAGTTGACTCAGGACGTCTCCATGTTGGTCTTTGGCATGTTGGTAGAGTACGGAAGACTGTTTTTCTGTCGTGAGACAGAAAACTTTAACAGCCTTTAACGGAGCAATCCACAACTGTTTTGCTCTACTGTAGGTATGTAGATGACATTAATATTCAAGTTAGGATAAACTCTAGTAACTGGAATGTAGAAACCGAGAGGATCATAATGGAGAGCATCCAGTAGGTAGCTAACGTCATCCACCAAAGTATCATAGTAACTATAGATTACCCCACTTGGCACTCTAAAAATAGACTCCCTGAACTGGTGAGTGTTAAGTAATAAGGCACTAAAAGAGAATGACTCTCCCCAGACACAATAATATATATATATATATATATTCTTTTATTCTTTTATATGTTTCAGCCTTAAGGCTGTGGCCATGCTGGGGCACCGCCAGTGTAATTGCCTTTTAATTGGCCAATTCTATGTGATTGGCTTTTGGTGAGGGGGGAATTCGACACTGCTGCCCTCTTTTGAGTTTCCTACCTTGATATTGGTTCCTCTGGGATCTTGGATGCTTCTTGAAAACACCTACCCCTGCTCCATAGAAATTCCTCACATGTTTTGGCAAAGCGTTAAATAGCTGTGGGCCCTTGAATCCCAAGCTATTGCAGTACATGGTCCTCACCTTAGATGGGATAGCTGGGACTTTTGGAAAAGTGCAGTGACGACCAATCCGAGGCGTGGTATAACTCTCAAATCCAAAGTTTGGTGTCAGCTCCTCTAGTATCCTCCACACATATATCACTGCATACCTCTCTCGTCTTCGCTCCAAGGAGTAGAGTCGTAGCTCTCTCAGTCTCTCTCAGTAGCCAAGCTGTTCCATTGATGCAATCTTCCTTGTGTAGCATCGCTTTAAGTTCCGCTTTTGATCTGACACTGTAGTCCAGATGGCTGAGGACGAATGTTCTCCATAGGACCAGCATAGTTTCCTGGTCTCTTGTTCCGAAGTTTCTCAGAGTTCATCCGGCCATTCGCCTGCACACTACCACCATCTTGGCGGTATGCATGTGAAACGAGGCATCGTTACACATATCAATCCCAAGATCACGCACCGTATGTGATCACGTGTCGCTCCTTTCGGCATCTAGGTTTTTCTGTAGATAATTAGCATCAGAAGCTTCCTTGACTGCTACTACTACTTTTGTGCCATCGGCATAGCTAGTAATTGTGGCTGTCTGTGTAACTGATGACATGTATATATATTCACACACACATAAATAGTATGTATGTACAGTATTAATAAAATGCAGAAACATATTCGATATTATAAGCTTTATAAAACCTACACGCATTTCACCAAATCGACGAACAGGACTACGATTTTTTGATAAAAAATTTTTCGCTGATGTTTATCACTTCATCTTACCAGCATGTATGTTGTTGTCAGCTGTTTTGGGGTCACTGTTGAAGGAAATCCTTAGCATAACATCGTCGGTTTCTCTATTCTCTCAGTGTTTCTAGTTATCACTGGTCTAATATTTGTCACACAATTTCTTTGATGGCTTTCCTCGTTTCCTTTTCTCTTCCTTGGTCGCCATTTCGTGATGAAACTTGTCCAGTGGTTGTCCGTACTTCTGTTGATATGCCATACCCTTGTTTATTCCTGCTGTGGAAAGGTTATCATCAATTTTTGTTTCTTCTCATCCATTTGCTTAACTTTCTGTCTTTATGCGTTATCCCGAGCAATGATCTTTCCATTTTCTACTTCCTTGTTGTTAGGATCCAAGTTTTCACCCCATAAACGATTGTTAATGTTATTCATTAGTATAGGATTCTTCTTTCGATGCAAACTAGATGGTTTGATTTCATATCATCACTGTGGGAAGAGGCTCAACCTAACATTAATCTTTCCATTTCTTTCTCTTGGCCTTTTTTCTTTAGAGTTTATTTTTTGGCATTAATGTCTATAGTTTTCTAATTGTTCTCTTCAGTTCCCTAATGCAAACACCGATGTCTACAAAATTGTCCCTTGTAAATACATGGAACACATTTATTTAGCGTTGTTCTTAATTTAGTTAGCGTTGTTATTGGTGTTAGTGGTATTGTTTCTCTTAAGGTCATTACAAGTCCAGCAGATATATGGTCAAAGGCGTTCCATCAGTGACCAACCTGTTTAATATCACCTCATCATTCATATTTTTATTGTCTGCTTTTGTTGATTAACAATTCGTGGGTCTTGCTTACAGCATAGAATTACCTCATCATGGAATGTACACGGTGTTTGATGAAGTTCAAGATATGCTACATAACAAGGGATGAAAAAAGTGGTCATGGCTGGAAAGCCTTTAATCATAAGTCTGCTTGGTTAGGGATGACTTTCATAGGCTTAAGTGCTCCCATGTCGGTAGACACATGAAGCAGTCAAAGTACTTAGGCAGAATCGAAGCATTTGCATTATGAACTGCTTTTGTAGCTTGAAGTATTTCCGGAGACAGGATGCTAGTCTGAAGTCGAATCACTTGCACGTAGAAAAGAGAGACTGCAAGTAGATCTGTCTCTATTGACTGCTAGTTGAGGTACATAAAGTACAGTGTGGGCCGTCTGCAGTCACTGACAACCTGGTCGCTGGTGTTCTTGAAATTCTTCTGCCCTAGCCCACCCTCGGAGACGGTGTACCAGGATGTAGCAGTTGGAGCCAACACATGAGAGATTCGATGGGTGAATGAAAACCAGTAATGCCCGTCCGCCCTACTAAGCAAAGAGCAACGTGCTGAACATCAAAGGTACTATTTCTACCTGGAGACCTCTTTACACCCTGGTGATGCCCTAGGAATAAAAACACCACTACCAACAACAACAACAACACAACAATCAAATTCAGAAAACGAATTTCTCCCTCGCAAATCCTTTTTCCGATGTAGGTTCAGTGGAAAACATTTCAAAGCTCTCCTTGTGAAAACAGGAGTTTGTCCCATTTAGTGAACCTTTTGTTACGACGAATATAAATTACTCCCAGGAGTATAAACTGATAGTATTGCGTGTACTCTTCTATAGGACTGAAGAGTCTACATTGATGCTTTCAGTAATATTGTCCCCAAACACCTAGGTGTCTTCTTCAATATATATCTAACAATTTCCTTCTAAGTTCCCGTGAATTTACTTCTGTCCCGTAAGGAGTATTTTTCTGTCTGTACTCTGACAACATAGTTCTGATGCAAGCAAATAACTAGCAGACATTGAAACATTGAACTGTTAACCCCATTAAGTCTGTATTTCAGTTTGTGCAGAGCTGCTGAAAGCTATGGGCGTGAACCGTTACTGGTGGGACATGAGGTTTTATGTATAAATGAATAATGAAATATAAGGAGACGCTGTCCGCTTCCGCTCCTCACTCAGCACACTAGAATAGAGTTGGGTGAAATTATAGGGTTGTTTGTAACGTCATATTAATAGATATGGGCATCTCATATTTGCATCTCTACTACCACCGCAACCACTTCCACCACCATCACCACCACCACTACCACCAACAACGCAACACCAACTATAACAACATTAGCGTCCCCACCACCATCATTATTACCACCACCACCCACCACCACCACCACCACTACCATCACTCCTGCTACTACCACTACCACCACTATCACCCCCCATCACTACATCCAGCAGCACTCCCACCACCATAACTTCAACATCAGAAGGTGTTATGAAAGCTGAATGCATCACCCAATTATTAGTTTTGTTGTTAATCAGAATATTTTTGGAAATTACAAGAACAGTAAAAACAACAATAACAACAACAACAGCAGCAGCAAGGAGGAGAAGAAGGAGAAGAAGAGGAGGAGGAGGGGGACAGAAAGAGTGTGTGGAGGAAGAGAGAAGGAAGAGAGAAGGAAGAGAGAGAGAGAATGGTTATCGTTGAACGTTTGGAACCAAAATAAAAATGAGGAGATCCTGTCATTAAAAGGAGAAAGGAATCTTTCCCTCCTCACCACCAAAGAAATTT
>NC_042998.1:70053709-70111209 GCF_006345805.1 Octopus sinensis | reverse complement strand
CAAATGCACACATACATACACGCAAACACACATACAGTAATAGTCATTTTCTCATACATACAGTTACTCTCTCACTCGCAAATATACGAAAAAATAAAACGAAAAAAAAAACAAAGAAAAAAAAAACAGAGAAACGAGACATCTTTATATATAAAGTCAAGTTGTGTGTCTGTCTCCTACGATTTAGATTCCTAACTACTCCCACATTTTGCGGTGCAGTTTAACCAAAACCGGGTATCTTATAGTCGTGATTCATATCGAGCCCTTCTGGGTATTAGCGCGCGTCTACGATGAGTCTACGATTAAAAAAAAAAATTACCATAATTTTTTTCCATTTTAATGCATTTTATTCGCTATTATATAAGGGAAGTAACTCTCTAAAAAGTGTCTACGATGAGTCAACGATTTAAAAAAAATTACAATCATTTTTTTCCCATTTTTAATGTATTTTTTTGCTATTTTTTGGCTATAACTCTCTAAAAATGCTTATATAGTTATTTCCCTTACAAACCCGAGCAACGCCGGGCGATACTGCTAGTACAACATAAAGAATATTCCCCTTCTTCAGTTGTCCCTGTTTCAACTACTCTACGCGGCGAAGGCAAGGTCAAGACGCGCTGGTGAGCTGGCAGAGAAGGCGAGCTGACAAATGTTAGCACGCCGGTATTTCGTCTGCCGTTACGTTCTGAGTTCAAATCCCGCCGAGGATTAAATAAGCACCAGTTACGTACTGGGCTCGATGTAATCTACTTAATCCCTTTGTCCTTGTTTGTCCCCTATATGTGTAGCCCTCTGTGGGCAATAAAGAAATACATATATACAGATATATTCCCTTCCACATATATACGGAGATACTTACACACACATACACACGCATACACACACATATACAATATAGCCTCTCGCCTTTTCATAGATACTCAAACACACACACACACACACACACACACCACACACACACACATATATATATATATATATACATATACTCGCTTGCATACGTATACGTAGTCAGTTACTCACAGACAGAAATACTCACATACCCATATCTGTTTATTTATTCATACACATACGCAGATATACTCACACATATATATAAAGATACTGACAGACATATAAAAATATTCATACACATAATCACACACGTAGACAAAAACACTTGCACAATCCCTCAAACACATTTCTGAGTTCAAATTTCGCCGAGGTCGACTTTGCCTTTCATCCTTTCGGTGTCGATAATTTAATTACCAATTGCGTACTGGGGTCGATCTAATCGACTAACCCTCTTCCCAAAAAATTCGGGCCTTGTGCTAGAGTAGAAAAGAATCCCTCAAACACATATCTATAGACACCCATACATACTGATATACAGGGTGCGATGAATAAATTGTCGTCTAAATTACGCAAAAATGAAAATAACACTGACATTTCATTTTAACAGATGTATTTACCAAAATTACATAAAAATATCTTGAAATACTAATGAGTAAATTTATTCAATAAAATCGCCATTGGCTTCAACCACGGCCTCCAGACGACTTCAGAATCTCCAGGAACTCTTCTGGACGGTTTCTTTCTTTAAAAGTTGGGTAATGCTGCCATAATTCTTGGTGTTACAAGGAGTTTTCTTGGTCTCTCGTTCAACTGTACCCCACACATAATAATTAAGGAGGTTGCAGTCTGGGGAGTTAGGTGGCCAGATGTTAAGGGTGTTGTGGTCGCAGAAATTGTCTGACATCCATGACTGGTTTCTTCCGTTTGTGTGGCACGGCGCAAAGTCTTGTTGCTAGACATAGGGGTCTTCCAGCAGCCACCCTCTTGATCCAGGGCAGCACTAGCTCTTCCAGGCACTTGATGTAGGCTTCCGTGTTGAGTACGAGGCTGTGCGGGAAGATGAATGGAGGCATAACGTCACCATCACTAGTGATCACTCCAAACAACATGATGTTCACTGGATGTTTGACTTTTAACACTCTTGGTATATGTCCTGGGGACCCGGCAAGCCAACGATTGTTCTGTGTGTTCACCATCTGATCCTAGCAGAATTTTTTTTTCGTCTGAGAAAAAACCAAAGCATGTTCGGTTGGAGGGGATTCTTGAGGCTGTTCAGAAGCTTCGTAGCGCGGTCTTTCCTCTTGTCCTTGATGGTTTGGGACAAAAACTGACCCTTTCTCATCTTGCATGAGGAATACCGAATGCTTTCATGCACTACCTGTCTGATAAGAAACTCAGGCACTCCAATGTCTCAGGTGATGGACCCGATCGGCTTGGAGGGATCGTTGTCAATCATGACCTGGATCTCATCAACAAATTCAAGAGTTCTTTTCTAATCAGAACGATTCAGAATGAGTTTTCCGAGCTGCCGTACCTTCGTAATCCCCATTAGACTCATCCAACTCTTTCCGAATCCTCTGTACTGTCCTCAGGTTGACACCCATACATTCTAAAATGTTCGTATTGGAGATTCTGGCGCGAATGCCAAACAATACAGCATGTCGTTTCCAAATTTGTGGCAGAATGAATTGCGTTATGGTACTGATTTTCTCACAGACAGTGCCTAACTGACCCTACTATACTGTGTAGTTTACAAAATCAAAAACAGGCCATGCGCATGAGCGAAATTAAAAATATACGATAGCAACAATTTACCCACCGCACCCTGTATATATATATATATATATATATATATATATATATACACTGATGCACACATATATATACAGAAATAAGGAAAAGAACTTGCACTCCGTCGATTACGACAAGGGATTCCAGTCGATCCGATCAACGGAACAGCCTGCTCATGAAATTAACGTGCAAGTGGCTGACCACTCCACAGACATGTGTACGCTTAACGTACTTCTCAAGAAAATTCAGCATGAATCAACCCCTCTCCCGTCTTTCTGTAAGAAAACGTCTGTGCACAGTCCTAGAGTGGCGTGGCTAGAGAGTTTTAAATGCTCAAGAAAACTGTATGTCACGACGACAAAAGTGCGACTTTACCGGTATTTGAGTGTACAAGACAAAATAAAGCGTATACAGGAATATTCTGCCATATATGTATTTTGTTTCTCTATTCAAGCTCACGATATCATGTGACGTCAAAACTTGATAAATTGATTTAAGCAAGAGAAGACTCCACAGCATCAACCGCACTCCTATCTAGATGTGATGTTATTCAGAGCCAAGATGAAGTCAAGTTTTTTGAAGGTTGGTCTAAATGCAATGGATAACCGGCAGTTCTATTCCGTTTCGTCTGTAACACTGGACTAGGCACTTTTCTGACCACTCGATCCAGTTCTTTAGGTTCTCTCAATCTGCCGGAATCAGTTACGTTATGTTAGGGTACACACGCCATAACACTTCAAAGGTGCAGATCTGACGGCTACCCTCGCTTGGTTCAATCCACCTTGCAAAGCGGTTTCGCGGAAGACGGCTGCTGCGCATGTTATAGCTTCTTGTTCCTATAGCTGAGAGGTGGATGCCAGGTGGATGACCTGTTCTCAAAGAAACACAAGTGATTCCACCAGAAGTGGAAAAGTAGTACACGTGACCCTTTAAAGTCTCCGACATTGGTGGGGGAAGAGAGGCGGTATTCAGTATGCTCGAATGTTAAAGCAAGCGGCGGTCAGATCTCGTTTACAAGACACCAGTTGATATGAGGTATCTCTCCTTAAATTTAATAGTGTTCTCTTCCGGATTCTCTCACTCTGTGAAAGTTTCTAGTTCGAATCACACGTGTCTCAAGATGTGCTGAAGATTTTCTATTTTGGATATATTTGGGGTACTTAGGTCTGCTCAGGACTTAGTGCTTGCTTTTTCCATGGGTATGAGTAAGTATTTCACTTATATCTCACGTATTTATCGCTGAAGAGGGGAAAATTCTTATGAATTAACTCCGAAATTGGGACCAATACGGTAATAATGGATTTTTTAGAAATTTCTATCGGTTTGTTTCGAGACGCATAAATTATAATGGTTATTGACAATTTTGTCTTTTTTTCGGCATATTTGGCATTAGAATTTTTCTTTTGCCCTTATTTTGTAAATTATTTATATATATATATATATATATATATATATAATATATATATATATACACACACACAGATAAATGCATACTTACAGACATACATACACATGCGCACGCGCACGCACATATATAAATAACATTATTTGTCAGTATATATGCTAAGGAGCAACATTTGTTCTTTTGAGAATATTGCCATCAATTAAGCACATTAATTTATTTCCGTCCTTATAGCAAGCGCTTGCGACGGGAAGTTTTAATTCACTTAATAATGCAAGTACGTACAAAAATCTTATCGGGAATCGTGGCTGCGAATGACTGGTATCTTCTCTAGAGGGAAGAAATAGAGAAATTCTCCTCTCATATGTTCGACACTGCATCGTTTTCTATTAATTACCAGCTCTATGAGTCGCCTCCATGTGAGCCCCATGGAGTTATATATGTCTGTTTGGTTTCTTGTACATGTTTACATTGCATGCTGGAATATTTCTTCACGCGTGCAATCACGGGCTTGCATGTTACCTGTCCATGATTTCGTCCGTCAGTCTGTATGTGTGTGTGTGTGTTTAATTACACACACACTGATCCTGACAGACACACAGATACACATGAGGAGGGGATGAAGATAGGGGTGGAAATAGAGTCAACTGTTTGTTTCAAACTGTTCCCTTTGATAATATTAACAGGAAATTGTTTAGGTTTCAAAATTAATTGAATTTTATTAATAGGAAACTACAAAGTTACCCTCTTCCCACCACCCACTTACCCATGCACACCCACATTAATATAATTCACACTCACACACTCATTCTTTCACACACATTCACACAAACACTCACATGCGTACATATACACTCACACTCACGTTCACACACACACACACATTTGATATTCTTTTGCTTCATTTCTTCCAAAGATATTTCAGGCAAGTCGAATGTCCGTAGAGTGGAGGTGAGTGGCATGAACTGACCAGAAGAGAAGTGGGACGTAGTGACTGAATCGAGAAAGAAAATGGACAAAAAATTAACCAGCAGATTGGTTAAAGATTTGACCAATAGGGAAAAAGTGGTGTGAATTAACCAGTTAAAAATTTAGGTTCGATTAACTAGTGGAGAAATAGGGCAAAGTGACCAGTGGAAAGGGAGGTGAATTGACCAGTAGGAAGGAATAGTAAAAATAATATTTTTAGCCTGACAGTAATCCTCTATAGAACGCTAAAGTGGAACTTCCACCGACCTGACAGGCAGAGGGCTGTGAGCAACTGAAGACAATGTAAGTGCATGGTGCCCAATCTCAGCTTATGTTTGATCCAGGACTGCGGCTCTGTCAAAGAGAGGAACTGTGGAACTACCTGTCTAACAAACGGTGATTGCATCTGCTCTCCATCCAGGAATTGCTGGAAATATCACAGTCCTCCATTCATGCCCAGCCCTCCATTCAGCAGTGATTGACCACAAACGGAGTGTCTGACCAGTGGAAAGATCAGGTAAGACGAGAGTGGTACAAGTTATGTTGGATAACATATGATGGCGTTTGCCACCGCCGCCCAACCTTTCAGGGAAAACCTTTTCCTACAGCCCTACTTGTCATGTCTTCCCAGTTCTTTCTACTAGAGATCAAAACTGAGTCATTTAATGTGTCCGCCTGTCCAGTGTCCTCGACACCAACGGACAGCAGTACCAGCCTCTCCAGGGTCCGAGCTCCAAGACCACCGACTTTTCTTGGCTGATGTTTGCTCCTGTCATCGCCTCATTCAAATCACCTCAATGTCCCAAGTGTCCGAGAGTAATGTCGCCCGTGTATACCTGCACGGATCTTCCGCATTCTAGTTCGCGCATGATGCTCCTCAAGTCTCCAGTTTCCACTGCCATTTGTCATTAGTCAGTACATACAGAAGAGACGAGAGGGGACAGATTTAACGAATCAAACACACGATACTGAATGTTTCCGATAGGTGACCATACGTCGCTGTATATTTTTCATCTCACTCCGATAAATATTGTGTTTTAAACACTATATGTCTATAGTATTTTTTATTTCGGACGAAAAGCACAGTAACTTGCCTGCCAACGGTGTATATATGTTAAATATGAAACAAGATAGCTATTTTAATTGATTATCGCTTTAATTGTGTGAACCCAATTAATTGTTCAGCTCAACATATGTATGTATGTATGTATGTATGTATGTATGTATGTATGTATGTATGTATGTATGTATGTATGTATGTATGTGTGTGTGTGTGTGTCTGTCTTCATCCACCATCCACTCAGCGTTTGACAAATGTTCTTAGTTTGTTTACATCCTCGTAATTTAATGGGACGACAGTTCATAACAGAATAAGTACCAGACTTAAAAACAATAAATACTAAGATCAAATGATCGATTAAAACTTCAAGTCCTTGCCCTAGCATGGCCGCAATCCAATGACTGAGACAAGTGAAAGAATTTTAAAAAAACTACATTTAATGTCATATAACTACATGCAGCAACATACACAACTGCATACATTGACATGTACCTGTAGCTATATAACATTATATATACCTATATATACACAGGTTTGTATAATGTCATACATATTCTGAAATTACACAAAACGCTATATAGCAACATATAATGTCATATATATATAATTTTTTTCTCAGCAACCACAAACCAGATGAGTTTATTCACCTCTAACAATAGAGATCAGTCATCTTATTTCATTCCATTACGGCAACATCTGATGAGCGCAGGGTTGCATAATCGGACTGTTACCTAACACTCCGTTGAATCCCTAGCACGAAAGCGATTGGTAAGTTCGGCCATAATGGATATATAGTACTGTACACTTCGATTAATTATATATGTATATATACCAACATATATGTATGTGTATATAATGTTATATATGTCATTAAAACGATATATAACGTGACACACAACGTTATGTAAGAGATGAGACAGTTAAAAGATCAAACGACATATAATAGAATATTACATACAACGTTTATATAATGACATAAACGTTCATGGCTTCAGAGACTTGCTTCATTGCAACGTGATCCCAAGTTTCATGTTAATGAGCAGCACACGTTGAGAAATCCTTGCGTATTGGTTCAAATTTTGGCACAAGGCAGGCAATTCCGGGGGATGAATTAAGTCGATCACACCGATCCCAGTGTTCAACTGGTACTTATCTTATCGACCCCGAAATAGTAAAAGGCAAAGACAACCTCAGTGGAATTTGAGCTCAAATACAAAGATGGGCAAAATGCTTAGCGGCATTCCCCCCCACTTCCCCGGCATATTAACGATTCTGTCAGCTCGCGCCCTTCGAGAAATCTTTCCATAATTAGTTTTATGTTATAAAGGCAGCAAACTGACAGAATCATTTGCGCGTCGAACAAAAAATGATCAGTGGCATTTTTTCTATTTCTTTACGTTCTAAGTTCAAATTCGACCTTTCGAGGATGATAAAATCAATAGCAAAGCACTGGGGTTGATGTAATTTACTAATTATCTACCTTAAAACTGCTGCCTAGTGCCAAAATTTGAAACTATTTCTCAATGTCCATAGCGTGTCTATGACGGTCACCTGTCCGTAACGTGGATATAAAGGACATCTGACCATAACGTGGATATGAAGGACAATGTTTATAGTCTAAATATGAAGAATAGTAAACATCGCCTAAATATAGAGAACATTGTCCACAGTTAGAATGTGAGAGAGGATGTCTGTATTCCTTGCTGTGATTAATAGACTGTTAGGGCAAATATAATTGATGTTTAGCTTGAATTTCAGTGAATTGATGTTGTAGGGAAAAATGACAAATAAGGTAGCGGCAGAATTTCATTAGGCAGTGGGTCTAAGGAGGCGGTAGGTCTAAGGTGGGTCTAAACATTAAGGAATGTTTAATATGGAGATTAGGAAGTGAATGTGATATAAATTTTGAAGAAAATAAGGGTCATAAGATGAGGGCAGTGAAGAGGTAACTAGAGAGACACCAATGTAATAGAGAACTTCTTAATAATCGTTCGACCAGCCTGTTGGGAACTGGTGTGTATATACACACACACACACACACATATATATATATATATACATATATATATATATATATATATATATACATATAATCTATCGCAGGCATGGTAGAAGCTTGCTTCCCAACCACATGGTTCTGGGTTCAGTGAGTGGTTTTGGTAGACGGAAACTGAAAGAAGAAACACACACACACACACACGTGTGTGTGTGTTTATGTTTGTGTGTCTGTGTTTGTTCCCCTGCCATCGTTTGACAACCGATGTTGGTGTGTTTACGTCCCCAAAACTTAGCGGTTCGGCAAAAAGCTGAATAGAATAATTACTAAACTTTCAAAGAATAGGTCCTGGGGTCGATTTCTTCGACTAAAAGCGGTGCACCAGTATGGCCAGTCAAATGACTGAAACATGTAAAAGAATGTATTAGATATATATTTATTCATATATTTCTTTCTTTCTTTATATTTATATATATGTATATATCTATATATACACACATGTATGTGTGTGTGTATATATATATATATGTGTTTGTTTGTTTGTGTGTGTGTGTGTGTGTGTGAGTGTGTGTGTGTGTTTGTGTGTGTGTGTGTGTGTGTGTGTGTGTGTGTGTGTGTGTGTGTGTGTGTGCGTGCGTGCGTGTGGAAAGAAGTGGCGAATATCCACGCAGGAAAAATATAGGAGAATTTGTTTTTGAAAATGCGCAATTATAACGAATCAAAAATTAGATCCGTTCACGGAAGAACTTATAAATATACTGATTCCAAAACACTCCGTTGCAAGCGGAAAATCTTGTACGCGACGGGAAAAAAAAAACACACGCAAGATGATAGAAACTGTAACAAAATCCCCTTTTTTTACTCTCTTCTTTTCTTAATTTTCTTTCTTGTCTCAGTATGACCGAAATTTTGCTGATCTACATTTTTTTTTATTCTTCGCCGATCAGTTTTGGTATTATTGAATTTTCTGAACATTTAATCATTTAAACATAATTTCTACTTCACAATTAAACATTTTTTAAATCCCATTCGTTTAATTCCCATTGATAAACAAAAAATTGTTGAAACTGGTTTGGAATGTATGTAAATATATTTATTTACAAACAATTACAAGTTTTCATAGTCAGGTGCATTTTCAAAAAAAAGCTTCATATATATATATATATATATATATATATATATATATATATATATATATATATATATCTACAATCGACAAACATCATCCTGTAAATATTCATTTAGCTCTATTTATTGATTACAATCATATGTATAAGTAATCAAAATAAACATAGGCGCAGGAGTGGCTGTGTGGTAAGTAGCTTGCTAACCAACCACATGGTTGCGGGTTCAGTCCCACTGCGTGGCATCTTGGGCAAGTGTCTTCTGCTATAGCCCCGGGCTATGTGAGTGGATTTGTGAGTGGATTTGGTAGACGGAAACTGAAAGAAGCCTGTCGTATATATGTATATATATATATATATATATATATATATCTACAATCGACAAACATCATCCTGTAAATATTCATTTAGCTCTATTTATTGATTACAATCATATGTATAAGTAATCAAAATAAACATAGGCGCAGGAGTGGCTGTGTGGTAAGTAGCTTGCTAACCAACCACATGGTTGCGGGTTCAGTCCCACTGCGTGGCATCTTGGGCAAGTGTCTTCTGCTATAGCCCCGGGCTATGTGAGTGGATTTGTGAGTGGATTTGGTAGACGGAAACTGAAAGAAGCCTGTCGTATATATGTATATATATATATATATATGTGTGTGTGTGTGTGTTTGTGTGTCTGTGTTTGTCCCCCTAGTATTTGACAACCGATGATGGTGTGTCTACAACCGATGATGGTGTGTCTACGTCCCCGCCACTTAGCGGTTCGGCAAAAGAGACCGATAGAATAAGTACTGGGCTTACAAAGAATAAGTTCCGGGTCGATTTGATCGACTAAAGGCGGTGCTCCAGCATGGCCGCAGTCAAATGACTGAAACAAGTAAAAGAGTAAAGAGTAAAGAGAGAGTAAATGAAATAAGCAAATAAACAAGTAAATAAATAGATAAATAAAAATAAATAAGTGAATAATAATAAATGAGTGAAAAAACACTTTGCCTTATAAATTCTGGGTAAATTTCTGTTTTACTCCCACTCATACCTAGTATTCAATTGCGATACTGCCCTGCAATAGTTAGCACTTGGATATAAATACGTAGGTATACATACATTAGTATATTGGATATTTATTATCCTTAGATGGTTGCTTAACCTCTAACTCATATAGGCATATATATATATGTATATATATATCGGATCCACACACGACTCCGCCTGGAACAGCGGTATATCTTTAATCTACGAACAACTATCCCAATCGGACTAAAAACAACCCCCTCCTCCTATTGACTGCTTCTACACCTCCTGCAACAAAGCAACCTTATTTCATTTTTCATTTTTGCTTGTAATTGCCGCATGTTATATTGCATTAACTTCTTCTTTATCTCCTTTCAACCTTATTTTCATAATTTATTGTTTTTATTTCTATATGCGTGCACACATACACACACATACGTACATATTCACACACACAAAAAACTCACGCACCCGTGCACACACATGAACGCACATATACCTCCCACACGCACCGCACACATACAACACACATACATGAACATATACACACACACATTCTTCCACACACATACACACACGCACACTCACACATGCACACACACATGCACACACACGCACACATACACGCATACATACACACACCCACATACACCCACGCGCACACACACATATTCATGTACACACACACATATACACGCACAGGAATGCACAGATACTTAACCCACACAACCCCACGCACATGCAGACACACATACCTATATACAGACACACACATAAACGTACACAGTGCACGCAACCACATACACATACATACTCAAGCACACTCACATACACACATAACCCGACACACATCTTTACGTTCACACACGCACATACACACATGCAGACGGATATATACACACGTACATACACATACACACACTAGCACATGTACATACACATACAGACACGCACACAATTACACACACATGGGTACAAACACACACGCACATATACGCACACATGCACTCATGCACATACACACAGGTACGCACATATACGCCTAGACAAACCCCCCCACGCAACCTATGCACACACGCATACACAAATTCACATACACACATACATATACATACACACACGATATATACATACACGCACATACATACACATACACATATAGACACATACACACACGCACACACATGCGCACACATACGCACGCACACACGCACACGAATGCACACATACCTAACACTCACATCTCGCATGCACATATATACACCCGCATACGCACACAGGCACACTCATACACATGCACACATACATGCGCACACAACTACACACACATACATATACACACGTACGCACACACACGCACATGAATACACGCGCAAAAACCCCACCTATACCCCTTACACAACCTTCGTTCACACACATGCACAAACACTCATACACACACGCGCACACATGCACACACACAAAATACACACGCACACACACACATGTACACGCGCACACACATGTATGCACATGCACACACATACACACACAAGCACACGCAAATGAACCCATACGTACCTCCCATACACACACAGCACACACTCATACATACATGCACACAATTATACATACATGTACACACACGTACATAGAAGCACACACATGCACACATACACATAGTAAAGTACAGTTACTCCACATACACAACTCCATGCGTACACACATACCCACACGTACACACACATACACATACATACACATACACACTGCAAACAAAACACACACCACACTACATATACACACACGCACACACACATACTCCAACTACCAGTACATTTCTACCGACCATTCTCCAACGCACATGTGTAGGTAGACACACAACAGGCAGCCACTCCTACCAAAATTCTTACTATAAATTCTTCCTATGACCTTAAACGATACTAAGCCCAACCACACACATACAAAAACAGCTACACACTCACTCACACGTGCTATCATTACACACAAACACACAGACCTGCACGCACGCACATACCCACACATATACACACATACCTCCTTCTCTTGCACTCTCCTGTCTTTGAAAGAACTTTTTCTTCACCCATTCACTTCCGGTCATTACAATATGCGACCGCGTGTGTATCGTTGGCGATTTTCTTTCTCAGTCTTCCCTTCTTTGGACTTTTCTATATTTCTGATGAAGAGCTCTGCTCGAAACGTGAAATCCTCTTTCTTTTCTTCCATTTCTTGAGCGTCCAATACCACTGTACTTATTCTACGTCTTCGCGTTGTTGTTTTTTCTTGCTTGTTCATGTTTGGATTAACAATATATATATACGGAGAATTCACAAAAAGAAAAAAAAACAAAAGACGAAGACAAGTGGTGTAGACAACAAGTAGATGTATTAGTATAACGTTCAGGAAGTGAAAAAGTCTTTAACGTTTCGAGCCTACGCTCTTCTACACAAAGGAACACAGAAAGAAACAAGGAGAGAAAATAAAGAATGTGTAGTGGCTAGCGATCTATCATGGCTAAGGCCGGACAGGAGAACTCAGGACAAGGGAAGATAACAAAGTGGTGGTGATCCCAAAACGAAGAGGCGCGTGCGTGTGTATAAGAGAGTTGTATGTGCGTGTGGAAGAGGACTGGTGTTCTTGACGTGTGCGTGGTGGTGTGTTGTGATATGATGTGTTGGGTGGTATGGTGGTGTAAGGTCCAATGGTGTGATGGTTTTGGGCGGTGGGGGAGGCGGGAGTGGGGAAAGCAATGGTAGGGTGTGGGTTAGGCTGAGAGTAGGGGTAGAGGTGGGGTGTGGGTATATATATATATATATGCACAAACATATACATATGTGCTTGAGTGAATATATATGTGTGTGTGTGTGTAATATATAAGTACACGGACGCGTGTGTGAATTTATTACCTGAGTGTGTGTGTATGTGACAGTGAGTGCTTGAGAGAGAGCACAGGACCGTGAACATTTCGGTATTTTGCAGATTACATCATGAAATAAATCCAATTTACTATTAGTCCATATAAACTTATATTTGTCTTGGTTAGTTGTCATTCGTGTCAAGAAGAAAAGTGAAATGTATTTTGCACAAAAGCATTTTTGCTTTTACATGAAAACATAGTAACAATGGCTCCAAGATTGCCTTACATTCAACGAGTCTTTTGCAATTAAGTCGCCTTTTTCTCGTTACTAGTCATTTAAATCGAGATTTATATGTATACTAGCAGTATCGCCCGGCGTTGCTCAGGTTTGTAAGGGAAATAACTATAAAGCATTTTTAGAGAGTTATAGCCAAAAAATAGCAAAAAAATGGAAAAAAATGATGGTAAATTTTTTTTTGAGAGTTAAAAAAGGATGGAGTTGCGTCCCCTATACAGTTTGTGGTTCGTGTTTCTGATTCTCGACCCCATGTCGAATTTATCGATTTTTTTCAGAACTGGGGGAACTTTTCAAAATTTTGGCTGCGTTAGTTTTGAATTATGACATTGGGCTATGTGTGTGTCAAGTTTCATCAGAATCGGTTGAAAGCCGTGGTCAGGGTGAGGGTACAAGCAAACAGACACACAGAAACACGCACAGACAAACTGCCGTTTATATATAGAGAGAAGATGTATGTGACTGGTACATATGTACATATAAATGTATGGTGCTCCAGCATGACCGCAGTTCAAAGAATAAAGCAGGTAAAAAGAGATATACATGAAAATACTCTCATACCTATGTAAAATACGTACATGCACATATGTAGGTACACACATGATCTAGATATGAACAGTGTATCGATTACAGTGTTATTGGTTAATCTTAATCCATGATTTTTTGAGCAGCAGATTTAGAACGTAAGAAGTTTTCATCACAAGTGTTTAATTATACTCTTCAGACTACTTAAGTACTTCCCTCATTAATCCTATATAGATCGATACCATGGGAAAAGAAAACTTATAACATCTTACCACATTATGACTGCTATGGCTGCTCTCTCAGGAAACCAACATATTTCCAAGTCATCGTGCAACACCATTGGTGACGTCATCACCCTCAGCCTAACACACACCCCACCCTTGCTTTCCCCACTCCCGCCTCCCCCACATCCCCCACCTCCCAACACCATCACACCACACCACACACCACTGCACCTTACACCACCATACCACCCAACACATCATATCACAACACACCACCACGCACGCACCAGCACTAACCACTTCCCAGACCCATAGTTGATTACATCGACCCCAGTGCCTAACTGGTACTTAAAAATCCTGGATTAAGATTACCAATAACACTGTAATCGATACACTGTTCATATCTAGAGCATGTGTGTACCTATATATGTGCATGTACGTATTTTACATAGATATGAGAGCATTTTCATATATATCTCTTTTTACCTGTTTTATTCTTTGAACTGCGGCCATGCTGGAGCGCCATATATTTATATGTACATATGTACCTGTCACATATTGGTTTCACATTTTGGCACAAGGTCAGAAATTTTTGGGAGAGAGGTGAGGGGTGGGGACAATTGGATGACGTATACCTCAGTATTCTACTGGGATTTATTTTATCGAAAGGATGGAATACAAAATCGATCTCGGTGGCATTTGAACTCAGAACGTAAAGACGGGCGAAATGCAGCTTAGCATTTGGCCCGGCGTGCTAGCGATTCCTATTTCTTTATTGCTCACAAGGGAACATACAAGGACAGACAAAGGGATTAAGTTGATTACATCGACCCCAGTGCGTAACTGGTACTTAATTTATCGGCCCCAAGAGGATGAAAGGCAAAGTAGACTTCGGAGGAATTTGAACTCAGAACGTAACGGCAAATGAAATACCGCTAAGCATTTCGCCCGGCGTGCTAACGTTTCTGCCAGCTCACCGCCTTACACTATGGTAATATCTGTTTCAAATTTTGGCACAAGGCCAGACACCATGGCAATATTAATAAGTAAAATGACCACTAACATTTAGTCAATAAAATTTAATTATTAACTAAAATTGATAGCCCACTCATGAGAATAAGAGTTATCTAAATGTTTAAATCTGGTCCAAAAGACATAGGGAAGCAACTCCGAAATTTATAATCTTAATTAATTTAATATGAAATAGAGTGGAGAGTAAGCCTGATGGCTCTCTTTCTCCTGGTTCCCTACTTGCCCCACCGAGCAAGCTTAGCGGGAAAATTGGTTTTTGATCACCAACAGGATGAAAATGATCAAAAAACCTGCCAATGGGTTGATAAAATCAGGAAAGTCACCAGCTTTCAAGTAGCGTGTATATATGCATGCGGATATATCTGTGCATTCATATTTGTATGTAAATGCACATCCAAGGATGTCGCTCTTACTTAAAACCTGCAGTTTTTTGTTCTTTCTGGCAATTTTAATTCTTCTCATAGGCGCAGGAGTGGCTGTGTGGTAAGTAGCTTGCTAACCAACCACATGGTTCCGGGTTCAGTCCCACTGCGTGGCATCTTGGGCAAGTGTCTTCTGCTATAGCCCCGGGTCGACCATGCCTTGTGAGTGGATTTGGTAGACGGAAACTGAAAGAAGCCTGTCGTATATATGTATATATATATATATATATATATATATATTATATATATATATATATATGTATGTGTGTGTTTGTGTGTCTGTGTTTGTCCCCCTAGCATTGCTTGACAACCGATGCTAGTGTGTTTACGTCCCCGTCACTTAGCAGTTCGGCAAAAGAGACCGATAGAATAAGTACTGGGCTTACAAAGAATAAGTCCCGGGGTCGATTTGCTCGACTAAAGGCGGTGCTCCAGTATGGCCGCAGTCAAAATGACTGAAACAAGTAAAAAAAATAGAGTATTTACTAGTCTCGGAGGATTTAAAGTGGTACTCCTATCGAACGAACATCAAATTTCATTCAAATTTGTCGCATAAAATTTTATATTTAGATAGTATTTTACCCAACAGTTTTTTTTTTCCAGCACAAGTCAGCATTCGAGCTTCAAAGACTCACAACAAGACGATGGATATTTAGCTGCAGTGATTGGGTTACCATGCGCGTCTGCATTTTCTCACAAATGTAGTAAAACCACGAGTAGCCGTGGCCATTCTGGATGTCCATACGGCTGCACCTTGAGTTTATGGGTAGTTGAGATCTAAATGATGTTGTTTTGATCTTGCCATGCTGGTGCATGCCTTCGTCACTTGGAGATCCCAAGAAGCAGAGGCACGACATTTTAAAATGCTTTAAAATGCTTACATATATGTGTTTGTGTATGTGAATATGTGAGTCTGAGTATATAAGATACCTCTAACATAGTCAGCCAACAATTTATAAGACTTGTACTGTGTAAAATAAGCAACTTTGAACTCAAAGGAAATTATTCAGGCATGTTTCAAAGAAAGTTGACCACTCTTCTGAGGACCGGTACCCCTTATATACACTTTCTGCTTGTGAAGAGAACTTGATAGCAATCGCTATTTACATCAAACAAAAACTAAAACATTGCTTAAATAATTTGACTAATACATAGTGAACATTTGATGTAAAAACGGCAAGTTTTGTAAAACCTAAGATAAATTTAATGTAGTAAGCTTGCAGTTCTGTTTGTGAAAAGAATAACAAATTCTATTTACATTTGTTGGTTCGTCACTGTGTACGTGTTACATTAAATCTATTTTAGATTTTCTAATACATAGAAATACAAAGAAATAGGTATTTTATCTGCCGCTACATTCTGAGTTCAAATTCCGCTGAGGTCGACTTTGCTTTTCATCCTTTCGGGGTCGTTAAATTAAGTACCAGCCGCGTACTGGAGTCGATCTAATCGACTATTCCCCCCCCCCGCCCCAGTTTCAGGCGTTGTGCCTCTAGTAGAAAGTATTCAGTTATGTTTCAAGGTTTCTTGTCCATAGAGAAAACCCGGTTTCTAACCTAGATCCAAGGTTCCTTCATTGGAATTTCACCTACGTCGATAGTTTTTTTTTTGCATGGATGTGTGTATGTGTACAGTATTTGTAGTAAGTGCACGTATAGATTTGTATGTTTGTTTCATGTATATATTCTTATGCATATAGTTGCATGTCTATACATGGGCATATATACTTAAATGGTAAACATCTTACAAATTTTTACTGTTACAGTGACGGCTGGGATCCATGGTCTTCGAATCAGCTTTCTCCTATCTGGTTTTCAGAACATTCAAGTGCCCCAATAATTACAGGTATAAACATGAACTTATAAGTATTCCGGGTAAATAACTAAGTTTTTCAATAGTTCAGGGTAGATGTTTCCTTACTCGCTGTCTTTATGTATGTATGTGTGTATGTATGTATGTATGTATGTATGTATGTATGTATGGATGGATGGATGGATGGATGGATATATCAGTAATAAGTCGCCAAAAAAAAAAAAAAAAACTTGTGCACTCAGTGGCGAAACTCAAAGTAACAAGAGACTTACTCAACCAAAATAAGAATTATTCTTAATTCTTACTTAGGTATTTAGTACTCTTTCTTGCGACAGTTAACAAGCTCTACTTGACCACAATGTCACTGTTGGTCCAAAATAGCCCAATTTGTGCCGCAATGTCTCTATATGCTCACAATAACCTTACATGGCCACAATGGCTCTGTTCTTGCCACAATAACCCTACTTCCAAATATATCACCGCTACTGAAGTATGAACTAGCACTACCACTGTTGTCACCACCACCAGTACTACCACCACCACCTCCACCACCACCACCACCACCACTGCTACTACTACCATTACCATCATCACCACTACAACCACAACCATCACCACAATTACCACCTCCCACCACTGCTCCCACATTCCGCTGTGATTCCATACAGAATGAATCACGTATGTTTATTGCCAAAATATAATCGATAAAATAAACAGAAGCCAGGAGAGGAAATACAGTATAGTAGCGTTGTGGAAGTGGGGGTGTGTATGGGGTATTGATGTTGTAGTGTTGGTGGTGGTAATGCGGTAGTGGTGTTGGCGATAATGGTTACGATGGTGGCTGAGGCAAGTGGCGGTGGCAGTGGCGGTTGTGATGGTGGTAGGGACATTTATGGGTAAGGGTTGATGTGATTGTGGTAGTGATGGTGGTAATGATGATCGTGGGGCTGGTAATAGTGGTGATAGAAGCTCTGGTAGTAGTAGTAGTATAGTAGTAGTAGTAGTAGTAGTAGTAGTAGTGGTGGTGGTGGTGGTGGTGGTGGTGGTGGTGGTGGTGGTGGTGGTGGTGGTGGTGACAATAATAGTGTTTGTGATATTGGCAACAGAGGTTGTTTGGCCCAAGGTCTACCCCGATCCCGCTCTCCTATGATCGTCTTAGACTTTCCACCCGTGACAATCATAGCTTAAAAATTTTTTTTTTTCTTTTTTGTTCTGTCACAGTATATCTAGTACTACATTATCTAGTGCAGCCTGCCTTGATTAAGCTGGCAACGTCTAATTTCTGTGTAATTTTGGCTACTATTTCTAGCACGAAGACGCTTCCCACATTGCATTATATAGCTACAGTAGTAGCGGCAATGTTGTTGTTGTTGTTGTTGTTGGTGGTGGTGGTGGTGGTGGTGGTGGTGGTGTGGATGATGCCACAATTCAGCTGGTGTTATGAATATGCCCTAATCACTCAGTAATCAATGGAGCGTGAAGTGAAGCCAGTTTAAAGATGGCAGCCGCCACCACTATATCGTTGTCTGTCTGCCTGTCTGTCTGTCACGCCCATTGATTTCCATACAAGACACTAGCATTTTTTTGTTCCCCTATATTTGGCATTGTGCTATTCCTGCCTTCATATTTGATGCCACTTTTGCTGCTGCTGCTGCTGCTGCTACTGCTGCTGCCGCTGTTATCATTGTTTATTGTTGTTTTTGTTTTGTTATTGTTGTTGTTAAACAGTTCCTGTCTATTCTTGTTGTTGTTGTTGTAAATATTGTCATTATGTCTCACCCCCTGCACAGTTGTTGTTGCTGTTGTTGTTGTTGTTGTTATAGTGGTGTTGTTTGTGGTGATGTTGGTGGTGGAGGTGGTTGTTGTTATTATCTGTCCTCTTCACACTTGGTGTTGTTATTGTTATTGTTGTTGATGTTGATGTTGTTATTGCTGTTCTTACTGTTGTTTTCTAGTTGATGTTGTTATTGCTGATGTTGTTGTTGTTGCTGCTGCTGCTGCTGTTGTTGCTCCGGCTGCTTTTGTAAAGGAAGAAATGTGGAATATTGCGACAACAGAGAATGATAGTAGTAGTAGTAGTAGTAGTGGTGGTGGTGGTGGTGGTGGTGGTGGTGGTGGTGGCGTATTTCATACCTGAATCACAATCATCAGTTTCATTACACTCACTACAGTAATAATAATAATGATAATAATGATAATAATAATAATAATAATAATAATAATAGTGATAATAATAATGATTTCAAATTTTGGCACAAGGTTAGCAATTTCGGGGGAGAAGGTAAGTCGATTACATCGACCCCAGGTCTGAACTGGTACTTATTTTATCGACCCTGAAGGAATGAAAAGTAAAGTCGACCTCAGTGGAATTTGAACTCAGAACGTGGAAACAGACGAAATGAAGCTAAGTATTTTGCCCTGCGTGCTAACGAGTGTGCCAGCTCGTCGCCATGGGTACAATGTAAGATATTACTAGGAAGGGCTTAACTGAGTAAACAGACTCCATTATTTGACTGATACTTATTTTATCGATTCGGAGAGGGAAAAAGACAAATCCTACAGCAGGATTTGAACTCCAAATAAGGGGTGGCACAAAATAATGTTTTTCGCTACCATTTCTCCACCGTCTACTGCTTTATGCTATCCTGAAATCCGCCTACAAATTAACAGCTAACAATTATCAAATGTACGAAGTACATTACAATAAAAGACCAGAACAACTTTAATTGAACAGGAAAATACTAAATAAATTCTAAGGCAAAATGATATGAACACAACCTACTCTACAACGGTATAAAACATTACAACAGTAGAATTGGATATAAAGGGACACAACTAACACCTTGATTGAAAAGAGCATAAATACAGACCACATCAGTACTGAAAATACAGGCAACACAACAAACACTTTAAGAGAGTACAACACAAGCATAGACTCTAGAAGAACTGACTATACAGGTAGTACAACACAATACCTCTGAAACACACTAGAGATTAAGTAACATCAATCAAAGAACAGGCTACTCTAAACCTATAATAATAATAATAATAATAATAATAATAATAATAATAATAATAATAATAATAATAATAATAGGAGAGAATCATTAGTACCAACACAAATGAATGTAGGGACTTATGAAATACCTAAGATGAAATGAAGCAAGTGCTTGAATAGATAAAATTCGCAGAAATTACAAAGAAACACCATAGTATACAACTTTATAAAAATACAGAGTCTAATCAAAACGTTAACAGTGCGTAAGACGTAATTGGAAGGGAAATAAATTACATAAATATAACAGTCCTAAACCAAATAATGTACACCATAGCGTGTGTAGTAAACCAGAGACTAGAAGTCGAAATAAGAGAGAACAGTGGAAAAGCTAAAATTTATTGTCTGAAAATATGATTCAACAGGAGTTATACCTTAAGAGAAAATATATAGTTGTACTAGATAAAATCCAAAGGAGACACAAAAATGTCGTCCCCCAAAACAAGAAAAGTTACACAGAAAACTTAAAGTTCAAGACGGACATGGTTTTAAAATCTAAGAAAGAAAAAAATCGGAAAAAAAAAAGGATTTGAAAGACGAATCAAACAATTCAAACAAATTAATCCATGTATTTCGAGAAGATAAACTATTTACAGCAAACAAAATAATAAAGAAAATAGGCGAAAAATCTGCAAAGTAAAAATGTAGAAAAATTTGGGATTAAAATATGTGTAAAATCCCGTAAAAAAATTGACCTAACCGATAAAGCAAAAAGAAATTGAATGGCGTGGTACCACAAGACTGGAGAAACATGACAATGGAAAATATAATGAACAAATTGAAGTCATGATAGGAAAAGGT
This sequence comes from Octopus sinensis, assembly GCF_006345805.1. Taxonomy (NCBI): domain Eukaryota; kingdom Metazoa; phylum Mollusca; class Cephalopoda; order Octopoda; family Octopodidae; genus Octopus; species Octopus sinensis. Next base: position 70,089,999 of record NC_042998.1, on the reverse strand, counting down.
GACTGGAAATCACCAACAATCGGTAAATTCTTTTTTCTTTAAATCAAAGACATCTTACACTAAAATAAGATCAAATGATTGAAGTAAATAATGTGCTCACCACCTGTTGCAAGAAAAAAAAAACAAACAAAAAAAAACAGAGACGTATCTACTCATAAACTACAAGTCAATTACATGTCTTTATGTTTTCTACCAGATCAACACCTTAACAGAAATAATCTTCTATGTGGAGAAAAGGTTACATTATGGGGTTGATATGCTTGCTTGTAAAGGCCAGTTTTTGATAAATATGAAGGTATTAAATGAAGGGCAGAGAGTGGATCTCCATACAGCTTGGCTAGATTCCATTAAAAAATATAGATCAGAGTATTATATTCATGGATTATTAAGTTAAAGAGATGCAAAATAAATCATCAGTAGCTATATGGTTCGCGAAAAAGCGTGTCAGGATAGAAAATAAATAAGATACTAAAATTTGAAGGTGTCCTGCAATTTGACATTACTTATATCAAAATGATCGTATTGCAAGAATATTTACTTCCACCGCTTATATTTCTTGTATGGCCGTTGTCCTGTTAACTACCACTCTATACTGTATAGGGCATGGCAACAAGGTTGGAGTGACAATAATCAGTATGGGTAATACTGAGCTATGCAAGTCTGAGATAGTTAGAAAATATTTTCTAAGTTGTGGAACTTTGTACTTTTTACATAAGTATGATGTTTGCGCTTTAGAAATAAATCAAAAAGTAAATTTCGACGAAGCCGATAATAGTGGCATTGAAATCATCCTGATATTAATGGAAATGAGAACAGATCAATGAAGGTGAACAGATTCTACACGCAAGAAAGAAGAAAACTCAATTCGAAAGGGATATCTGACGGGCTATGATGATCCTAAACTGCGAACTCAATTAAAACATTAAGATGGAAAATAATTAACACCCCAACAGTCACGAGAGCAAACTATAATTTCAGTGTGGTAAATTGGATTATGCAAGAGATAAACAAAAATAATAGACACGGAAACACGAAAACCGCTAACAAAATTTATCACAGATAAGCTGACATACATCGCATGTATGTCAGCTTGGCAAAATGAAAGAAGAGGACTTGCAGAACTTGAGACGGTCTATAATGCTAATACAATTGAACCAGACACTAAGCTTCGAAAAAGGCAAGACACCACAATAAAAAATAAGCTAAATAGATATTCCTATAAGGACTAAAGAAACTCAAGAATAAAATAGCAACGGTAATAAAACAGCGATCTCAGAATTAATGAAAACAGACATGGACATCAATACCAGAAGGATAAACTAAAGTAATATATACAACAGCCTCTGTAGTCTCAAAGGAAATTGGGTTCTCACTCAGATCTATTCGTAAAGGAATATCACTCGCTTCCCACAAACAATATAGAAAACAAACATACAGGAAAAATAAAACATATAAGAGAAATGGTCTCTCAATCTTTAATGAAATCAATAACGAAAAGGCACAACTGAGAATAGGAGACAACAAATACATTGGAAATATAACAGAAATAAAGTACTCGAAATAAGGAACGTCTGATCTAGAGACTCTCATTAAATCACAACAGATCCGTCAGTAGAAAAAGCGACAATGATTCTTTGAATAAATATATAAAAAGAAAACAGTTCGGCTCCAACCATAGATGATTTTATCAAGGACAAGGTAACAATAAAAAAGAAAGAAATGCAACATCAAGGGCAAAGGAAGAAGGAAAGTTCGAGGATGGGATAATCTGGGTAGCAAATGGATTGTTTCAGACGAGAAATGTCGTAACGAGAGCAGCATCTAAACAAGTAATATCCCCAATGCTACGAAAACAGAAAACAAACGTACAACTAAAAAACACCAGATAATGAACAAATAGAAACACACCCACAGACTGTTCATGAATTTACTACATCATGAAATGATATGAGATTTGAATTATAAAAATACGGCTAGCAACTTTGAAGAGAGGAAAACTGATTAAGAATTGCACTATCGTGCTAAATAAAGAAACAGAAATAGACCAACACCGATTAAAAATGTTTAGAAATTAATGATCGAGACAGAATGTAACACATACAAATTAAAGAAGAGGTTTGGAAGATACGTATAATAGATGTATTAGAATAAATTTTTAAAATAATCTAATGAATTAGACATCGATATTCTAGCTGTCTCAATAATAAGATGAAGTCATATTTTCAACTAGCTGCAAAACAAATTATTAGTATTAATCAGAAAACAGAAAGAAAATTTATCACTGCGCTTAGAATACACCAACCAAAATCTGACTCAAAAACTATACAGTGTGTTCCAGAAGTCTTGGGCACATTTCAAGTCCTCATATCTGCTGGACTATGATTGGTAGTAAGATGAAACTGGTACCATTTTAAAGCTAAATTCATTAATTTTTTTTTTGTAATGCTAATGATTTTTTCATATTTTTTTCAGATCCAGAAATGGCGTTCACTCAACCAGAAAAGGCGTTTTGCGTACTTGAATTTGTAAAAACTGAATCATGGACACTTGTTCAACGTGCATTTCGCACAAAATTCCGAAAAGAGGCACCAGAAAGGAAGTCCATATTGAGATGGAATGGTAAATTCATGAGGGATGGGTGTTTTTGCCCAGCTAAGAGAACGGGACGCCCCTCAACTTCAGATGATACGGTTGAACGAGTTCGAACTGCCTTCGATCGGAGCCCCCGTAAATCGATTGGAAGAGCCAGTAGGGAACTTCAGCTTCCTACAACAACTGCTTGGCGTATCTTAAAAAGACGACTGCAGATGACGCCTTACAAGTTACTGTTAGTCCAACAGTTGCAGGACACTGATAAACCAGCTCGTCGTGACTTTTGCATTGCAAAGCAAGAGAAGTTGGAAGATGACGGATTTGATGACCGGCTTGTTTTTGGCGATGAGGCGACCTTCCACGTAAAGGGCAAAGTTAACAAGCATAACACTCGTATATGGGGTACTGAAAAAACCCACATGAACTTCTTGAGCACCAGCGAGATTCCCCACAGGTGAACGTGTTTTGTGCCATGTCCAAGAAAGCTGTCTACGGACCATTCTTCTTTGAAGGAGCAACAGTCAATGGTGACACGTACCTCGACATGCTGGAAAACTGGTTAATGGATAAGTTGAGTGAGGAAGAGTCTGACGACTTCATTTTCCAACAGATTAGGGCACCACCGCTCTAGAGCTTCAGGGTTAGGCAGTATCTGAACACAACACTGCTAGACAGATAGATTGGACGGTCTGGGCGAGATGATCGCGTTCTCATGCCTGGCCTCCCAGGTCTCCAGATCTCACACTCTGCGATTTCTTTTTGTTGGGGTTTGTGAAAGAACTGCTCTATGTGCCTCCCCTTCCAAAGATATTCAATGTCAAAATGTGCCAAGACTTCTGGAACACCCTGTATTTATTACAAATACAGGCAAATAGAAAACTATTATCAAATATCCACTGAAGAACTACAAAATTATCTAATAAAAATAGTGGAAAATTAATACAAATAACTACAAAATACCGGCAAACAAATGAAAAAAATGTTCTCTGTCAGCAGGAAAGTCAACAGATATAAAAGAAAGGCTGGAATAAACGATAGTTGCAAGGAGAAAAAGAAAGATTAACAGAAATTGTTGAGGGGGAAAATGAGGCAATAGAATGCCATAGTTAAATAAAATCATAAACAATCCATACAGGACCAAAAGATGAAAATACTGAATAGAGGAGAAAAGATAAAGAACAATCGCAACACTAGCTGACAAAAGCAGAACTCAAAGCTAAAACTGAACAATTCTTGACTACGGTAAAAATAAGATCTTCTTGCCAGAAACCGCAAAAGCATGTAAGGAAATTGAATGCCGTAACTGCAGATATGGGGTAACCAGGAAGAGACAATTTCCTACTTTGGTCTCTGACTGTCCAGTCTTACATTGAGAAGCATGGCAGAGTTGAGGCCTTCCTAGTCTGGAAAGTATATTAGTATTACGAAACACTAATGAAATGGAGGTTGTATAAATATAAGGCATGAAGAGTTTCAGTGAATGATAAAATGATCATACTTTTTGATAAAGCAGATCACATACGTGGGGATATCAATGCTAAGCGACTGGATATTGCCATCAAGAAGTATCAGGATATTCTCAATGATTATCAGGAAAGTTATAAAAGAAATTACTTAATTATCCAAATACAAAGATCTAGAAATAAAGATTACCAGAATGTGGGATTTGAAAGTAGACGCAATCTTAGTAATAATAGATGCCTTTGAAATGATTGAAACAAATACAGATAACTACATAACCAACTATGCAGACAATACAGAAAATAGTGCTTGTAATGCTATTTGCTAGGTGTACTCATATTATGTATATACTGTCAATATCGTGGAAAGAAAGAAAGAAAGAAAGAAAGAAAGAAGAAAGAAAGAAAGAAAGAAAGAAAGAAAGAAAGAAAAAAGAAAGAAAGAAAGAAAGAGAAAGCACGAGCGTGCAATAAAAATAAGCTACTGGAAAAAATAATATGGAAGCACAACAACTAATAAAGGAAAATGATTAAAGAACCAATAATGGAAAATCTTGAAAGAACTAATTAAGAAAAAGGATGAATTGGCCATTGAAGAATTAGAAATATCGACGAGAATTTAGAGAGAGAAGGCTCTGCTTAAAACAAGGATGTTTCTGCGTTGACAGAAGGAAGTTGAATGTATTCAGTAACAAAGTGAATAGATTTTCTCGAATACTTTAGATCTGATATAATATCACAGAGAACAACAAGCTACAAAGTGTTGCTAGAATTTATAGAGCAGAGAAATTAGGAATTGAAAGAGAAGAAATAACAATAGAAAATGAGCACTGCTGGAAACAACGGATAAAACATAACATTAAAAGACAGTGTAGGCAGATTAGTGAGTGGGAAAGAAGAAGCAATGGAGGGACGGATGGATGGATGGATACACTACTGTGTTCGATCGTTTCAAAACAATGTAAAGGAAAAACAAAGGACTTCCTACAGCAATAGAGGAACTTAAAAAGGAAACTTATGGCCAAAACAACCAAAATTTAATTTCATAAAAGGGTTCAATACATATAGAATTGTATGCTCCCGACAGAACAAAAGTGGTTTTATTTCGAAATAAACGGTAACCAATCAGACCTTGTGAGAGGGGAATAACTGGTAATGATACATAAGAGTAAAATACTCAACTGGAAATGTCCTGTATTGATGAATTGCAAGGGTAATTAGTTAAAAACTTACTTCCTTTCATAAGAGAATAGAAAACAACTAAATGATATCCTATGTAGCAGAGAACCATTACCAGAATGGATAATACAAGATAGGATTGTTCTGTGCTTGAACGGTTACATAACAAAGGTAATAGAGCTGACACTTTTAGACCAATAAAGTGTCTGTCAATAATGTGAAAGCGTTTGGCCGTGTAGTTAACACACACACACACACACACACATATATATATACATATATACATATACATGTATATATATATATACATATATATATATATATATATACATATACATATATATACATATACATATATATACATACATATACATACATATACATACATGCACACACATACATACATATATACATACATGCATACATATATATACATGCATACATATATATATGCATACATACATATTATATATACATACATGCATATATACATATATATATATACATACATGCATATATATATACATACATGCATATATATATATACATACATGCATATATATATATACATACATGCATATATATCTATATATATACATATATATATATATATATATATACATACATATATATATATATACATACATATATATATATACATATACATATATATATATATAATACATATACATACATATATATATATACATATATACATATATATATACATACATATATATATATACATATATATATATATATATATATATATATATATATATATATATATATATATCTGTTTAGATTTCCAGGAGATATATTACTACCAGAGCAGAGCAGAAAGGATACCGAAGGAAGAATGGGAGTACAAAAGACCAATTACTGATAGATACATTAATACTACAAGACTACAAGATTACAGGAAGTGACATACACAATTCACGTAGGTTTGGATCGATTATGAGTGGGGAAAAAAGGCCTATAGCACGAGGCTTTATCATTGGACAGTAGAATACTCAGGAATGGTAGTTATTACAGAAAATATAAGAAGGTTGATTTAAAAGAGTATGCGTAAATGGAAACCCAAATTAATCTATTCTGGTCAAGAGGTAGGAATTATTAAGATCAATAAAGGAATCTTTCATGGTGATATCTTGTCCCACTTGCTTTTTGAAATATCTTGGATTCCTTTAACACTGCTCCTAAGAAAATGGTAAGGGATGAGTAAAATATTAAAGGAGGTAATTATCCTTTTCTATATGTGAATAGTTAGAAATTGTTCGCCAAGCTGCAACGATCATGGCAGAATCTTTAGTACAAAGAATCCGTGGATTATTGAAGATATTTGACGGGAGAGGGGTGGTGATTTGGGATTTAAAAGTGTGGAGTTTTAATAATGGAAAGAAGAAATATATTGGATAGTAATATGATACAATAAACCCAAATGTATGTAGAACCTCACATAAACCTACGTGCAGACTTACACACTGAGGCATGCAGTAACAGATCAACAGTCAGGTTTATACTATATATATATATATATATATATATATATATATATATAGGGAGAGAAGGAGAGAGAGAGAGAGAGAGATGCAGACAGACAAAGAGACAGACTTTCAGATAGCTAGCTAGAAATATAGATAGATAGATATACTTTTACAATCATAAGTATAAATACATATATACACATACAAAAATATATGAATATATGCATGAATACACACACACACATATATATATATATATGCATATGCATTCACATGTATATACACACTACATAGCTAAATACATACAAATACATACATATATATATATTTGTATATGAATACATATGTGTATGTCTTTAGCTATGTAATGCGTATATATATGCACACACGCACCCACATATATAGAAATGACCCTACATATAAAGCCTATGACAACTGCAAACAGACCTTCATATAAATATATACTGTACATATCGACTCATGTGTAGAGATGTACAGTCGTACACATACCTGACGTTGCACTTGGACTTATACGTAGACTTATATATAAATACACATAAACGCACACACATAAACGTACATATAGACTTGTACAAAGACCCAAAACTTAGCCATACATACAGACATACATTCACACGCACACATGCACAGAAAGAAAGAGAGAGAGGGAAAGAGAGAGAAAGAGAGAGAGAGCTGCCTTCCCCACCACATGCAATTCAACACAAAAGCAACGACACGGTATAAGTTCAATATCAAAATTATTAGTTTGACACTTTGAGAAATGGAAAAAAATTAATTATAGTTGTCCTTCTGATGAATATCGGTGTAGAGTGGAAAAAAGAGAAGAGAAGACAAGAAAAGAACTGGAAAAGAAAGTAAATGAAACGATCGAGGTGGAAATGTCCACATGAAATTTGTGTTTATATATATATATATTATATATATATATATATATATATATATATATATACAGAGAGAGAGAGAGAGAGAGAGATAGAGAGAGATTTTGTTTACAAACGAAGAAAAGAATATTAAATAGAAAAATTATAGTTTATATATTTTATTTAGTGCTGAAAGTTCTTGAATAGCAATACTGAGTTTTACGTAGTTGATTATTAAAACTATTGTAGAAGGGAAAGCAGTGTGGCAATATATAAGTAAAAATATTTCTAAACATAAAGAAATTTGCTTGGTTGCAAAAAATAAAGCATTGGAAATGCGTTAAGCATTCATCTATTACAATTGTTATAAATGAATGTGCGATGCATTTTTCTGTGTGTGTGGAACAGCCATTCAATCTTGATGTGGTGCTTACGAATATTTTTGCTTAGATATTGTCACTTGCTGACGTCTATCTTTTGAGTTAGCAGGAAAAGCAGAGTCTCATTGAGTTAGTAGGAAAAGCAGTGCCTCATTACACCTCCGATGATGGTGGAAGGATAGGAGGAAGTTAGTCTCAAGCCACACACCTGGTAGGAATATTTGCAACAGAGTGAACACCGAAAAAGTTCACCTAAAATAGCTTTAATCCGAGAAGCGGATTAAGCCTACTACCCAAGTAGGCCACCAGAGGATTTGAACTCAGAACTTGAACAAATACGATTTGAACTCAAGAACTTGAACCAATACGATTTGAACTCAAGAACTTGAACAAATAGAAGGGTAGGAAGAAAAGTTCATAGGCTGACTATGAAAGAGTGATTCTAGGGCTTTGAAATCTTGCATGCATTAATTTCAGCTCATCTTATTAATAACTACATTGTTTCTTTCCAAGTAAACTGACGTGAGACCGTTTAAAGACGACTTCAAAAATAACTAGCAGAGTTTTCTCCTGAAAATGGACAAAGTTTGGCATCGTCGTGCTATCGTGTAAATACAGAAAAAGGGTTTAGTCCCCAAGGATATTCATGCTGACATGGGTGCTATATTAGGGAATGACGCTCCAGCTTTATCAACAGTGCAAAAGTGGGCAGCTGAATTTAGGAGGGGAACCTTGAAGGTGACCCAATGTCTAGACGCCCTGCAACTGTCACCACTGAAGAAAAAACTGATCGTGTTCATCACTTGGTGATGGATGACATGCGATTGACTAGACATCAAATAGCCAATGCTATTAGTACATACCGTAAGAGAGTTGAGAACATTCTGCAGAATGAACTCGGCACAACGAAGGTTTCTGCTCGGTGGGTGCCACGTCTTCTGACTCCTGATCAGAAACGCACCAGACTGATCACATAACATTCTTTGAGGCAAAGCCAGCTAGTTTCCTTGAACGTTTCCTAACCCAGGGTGAGTGTTGGCTTCATCACTTTGTGCCAGAGACAAAGAGACAATCCATGCAGGGGAAACACCCTACTTCACCTGCTCCAAAGAAGGCCAAGGTCGTTTTATCTGCAAGACAGTTGATGGCTTCAGTATTTTGGGATGCACAAGGCATTGTATTTATTGACTATCTTTTGGGAGATGCAAAAGGCATTGTGTTTATTGCCTGTCTTTCTGGGGATACAAAGGGCATTGTGTTTATTGACCATCAATGGAAAGTACTATGCCAACTTTTTGAGGCAGTTACGAAAGGCTATCAAGACCAAATACCCAGGAAAACTGAACAAAGGAGTCTTGGTTTCAATAGCTGCTCTGTGTGACTATGACTTTGAACTTGTTGCTCAACCTCCCTATTCTCCTGATTCGGCCCCATTTGATCATCATCTGTTCCCCAACGTGAAAAAACACTTGGCTGGGAAGCAGTATTGTAGTGAGGATGACTTCACATTTGTTGTTAGTAAATATTTTGACCAACAGGATGAAAACTTCTTTCACCAATGGGATACAAGCACGGCAATATCGATGGAAGAAATGTGTGGAACGTAAAGAGGGCTATGTTGAAAATAAACCTGATTTGATCACATTTCATAAGAGTATCTTGGTCAACCTATGAACTTTACAGCCAACCGTCGTACTGCTAGTCAATCGGTCCAGCCTTCTTACAGTTTAACAAATCCATCATCCTAGAGTTGTACGTTTTTATCGACATACCACGAAGCATTCTTTATGATGCCCAAGTGGCTCAGTTGATTTGCTGCTTACTTTTAGTGTTGTCCTACATGCACCTATCGATTATGTCATCACCTCCTGTGCTTCTAATATTACTAGTATTTCTTTTCATTGATCGTTCTAACGTGCATTTTGTTCTTGCGTGCCGGTTTCGTAATCTTATCCTAATTCCCTATATTTGTCACGCTGTCATCATAAACTAATACTTCACAGTTGATGTTATAACGATCCTTTCCATATAATCTGTGTGCTGCTTGTATTTCTATTCTAATGTCTCGAAGTTACCAATTATTTAACTTAAATTACTTTGTTTGTTGAAACTATTCAAAATAAGCAATGCCAACCGACAAAGAAATATTCAATAGATCAGCGCCGTAATGATCTAATGTCGAGTATGTATTCTAAAAATTAGAATGTATTCTAAAAATTAGAATACATTCCTCAAATCAAACAAACGAACCATAAACCAATCAGGATCAACTGAAGAAAAATCATTTGTTTCAATCCACTCTTAGCGATAAATATAAAAAGTACTTTCTAACAATGATCACCAAACATTTTTAACTACAACAGAGAAGGAACAACACCAGAGTTAGTTACATCTGTAGAAGGACTGGAAAGAAAATTGTTATCCAAAATATATAAAGAACTCACATTACAGCCGAAAAAGATACCTGTTACTCCAACAAATGAAAGCTATTGCTCGTTAAGTGAAAATTGTTTGATAAAGAAGTAATCTACAGGGCAACAAAAGTACAATAAAGATAAAGCAATAAAGACTACACCGGAATAACAAGTGCAAGATTTAAATATATATGCCAACATCACATACACTCTTTCCAGAATGTTTATAAGAAGCTCGTAGTGAATTTATCGAAAAAACATTTGAGACTTAAGGGAGGGTAATTATCAATGTAAAGTGGACAATAACAGGCAATTCCATAAAAGGATCCATGCATTCTGTGTGCTGGGGTAAAACTAAATAGATATGATAATGTGCTTTTTCAATAAACGAAATTAGGTAACATAACGTTGCTAACACCAGTCCGAACTCTAAACAGTATGAATAGCGAAACACTGGCCAAAAGTTGCAACAGAGGTACGATAATGTTAACAACAAATTAATGTCAACTGACCTATTTCCTCCTCGCACAAATTTCAATGACACTTTCGATAAAACCAAAGGACATAAATCTCAGGTCCGAATTTCTACGCCTAATAATTCCCATATGGCGCACAAGGATTCAAAATGTCAAGAACATGGACGCGTACTTTAGCACTCGCGTTCATTAAAGCTTTGATAATGAGTTTCTAACTCGAAATATCAAACCATACTAAATATTTCTAAGGTAATATTTCAATCCTTGTGATTAATAGTTTTGATATTCAATGATCCGTCTGCAATGCTAATGCTTTCTATAAAACATTGATTTTCGACTTCTTCTGGAATGCATCAAGCACACTACAACACTTGTTATTTGTGTGTGAGTGTGTGTGTGTGTACGCGCGCGTGTGCGTGTCTTCTGTAGACAGATCTGGAGACAGAACGAACTGGCTATAAACTAACTTGGAGAACTCTCCTCACGCTACTCGAAGTAAGGATTTTTTAATCCTGAAATATTGGAATATTAAAAACGGAATTTTAGATATAACTACATTTTTGTTATTTATTGGCAACACCATATTTTATTCTGTTTTATTCCTAAATCGTATTGCCATAAATTTTTATTAAAACTCGCCATTTTGTTCATATATGCAGGCGTGCTCGCGCGTGTGTGTGTGTGTATGTGTGTTGTGTTCTTGAACATGACACTTTATTTCACATTGATCCAGTTCATTCTACTGGCAAAAATGAGATATACCTGTAATTCAAAGTGCCAGCCTATGTCACACCGAATCTCCCTGAATACTACGTTAAGGCTACGCATGTTCGTGGGCACTAAGCCACTTGCACGTTAATTTCACGAGCAGGCTATTCCGTTGAACGGATCAACTGGAACCCTTGTCGTCGTAACCGACGGAGTGCCAGTTTTTTTCTTCATATATGTACGTATATATGAATGTGTGTGTATGTGTGTGTGTGTACGTGTGTGTGTGAGTGTATATATATATATATACACACACACACATATATATATATATATACGCACACACATATGTATCGGTGTGTGTGTGTGTTTATGTGTGTATCTAGGGGGGGTGTATGAGTATACATACGTATACGTATATACAGAAGTTGGACAAAGTAATAGAAACACCTAGTATCATAGCATCATAATTTTGAAATATCTATAAAACCGTCAAAAGCTCGTTTATTTTTATGTTGTTTTTTATTTATTATTAGTATTGCTGAATATGTTTTGCTAAAATTGCTGTTTCTTTTCGGGTATCATCAGAAAAAGGGAATTAAAATTCTTTAAAATGACAGATCTATCGGACTTTCAAAGAGGTCAAATCGTTGTGCTCGTATGGCAGGCGTTAGTGTAACGAAAACAGCCAAAATGTTTGGTGTATCAAGAAGTACTGTCTCGAAAGTAATGACAGCCTTTGAGAAAGAAGGAAAAACCTCCTCGTCGAAACAAAACTCAAGAAAACCAAAACTTTTAGGTAGGGACAGTCGAACTCTTACGCGAATTGTTAGAAAGGATCACAAAAGTACAGCTCCCAAAATTACTGAGCTTAATGACCACCTCGAGAACCCAGTTTTCACAAAAACTGATCGCCGGGAGATGCACAAAGCTGGATTTCACGGGAGGGCTGCAATAGAAAACCGCTGTTAAACATGGAGGAGGGTCTGTGATGATCTGGTGGTGGTGTGTGTGTGTGTGGGGGGGGGCTATATCTTGGAAATCCGCCGGCTCAATGGTTTCCCTTCATTGGCAGGATTAATAGTCAAGACTATTTAAGCATTTTATCTGATCAAATTCATCCTATGGTTGCACAACTGTTTCCAGAGAGAAACCCAATCCACACAGCCAAGTGGTTACTGAATGGCACGAGGAACATTCTAGTGAAGTTGATCATCTTATCTGGCCACCACAGTCCCCAGATCTCAATATTATTGAACATTTATGGTACATTTTTGAAAAAGAAGTAAGGAGTCGATATCCTCCACCACCATCACTACAAAAACTGGAGACTGTTTTAGCTGAAGAATGGACAAAATTCCTTTGGAAACAATTGAAACTTTGTACGAGTCTATACCTCATAGAATTCAAGCTGTAATTACTGCCAAAAGCGGTCCTGCCCCATATTTAAATAAATTTGTTTGAAATCTTAAGGTGTTTCCATTATTTTGTCCGACCCCTGTATATATATGTATGCGTGTGTGTGTGTGTGTGTGTGTGTGTGTGTGTGTGTGTGTGTGTGAATATGCATTGGTGTGGAAAATAATTTAAGGCTGATGAATATAGTTGATTAACATAAACATAAAACTTTACATATAATGAAATAATCTGGCTTATTAACACGCAGCTATGTTAATCAGAATACAATTCTAAATCGTTTATGTATTGAGCACTTCCCGTTTTTGCATGAAAATGCATGGTCATACAAAACGCACGCACACATGCAAACAGACACACACACACACACGTGTGCTTAATCTCTCATACAGACATCCACGCACACTTCTAACCACACACAATTTCACACTTACATATAATGCATGTGCGAGCAGGAAATATCAACGATATTTCAATATATCCATTCCTACAGATGTCACAGTAATCCTTACGACATCACAGCTGCATAACAATTATGCAAAAACCAAACACACGCAGAGAAGTGGATGTATTCTGCATCTGGCATGTTTTTGGTTTGTCTGTCTGTACAACTCTTCCTGCTAAGCAACAATGTTCAAAAAGAAACTAGATTTTAATATGGAAACCTTTTATGTTTTTCTTACAATGTAATCAGGCCCGTTTTCAAAATAGTTCCCTCTCCAGAGCTATTGGTCATCTGACCACGTGGAACAAATTCATGATAATCTATGTTCCTCCAATGAAAATAGACGATAAACATCACCTTTACATTTGAGCAACTCTGATATTTATTTTTTGGTCATGGTGAACCCACTGCGATGAATGCCTATTTGTTTCGACATCATAACTTCACACCCGCCTGTTATAGTGACTTTTCAGATAGCTTCCTTCAGCTTTCGACAATCGAACAGTTTCTGACTCCCTGTGACACAATTCTACTTTTATTCACACGATGCAATCTTCAGTTTGTTTTTTAAAATATGCGACACGAATTTTTACAGATGCTTACGTCTCCAAAAAACTTTACAATCAGTCAGATAACGGTTTTTCACGGATCACTGCAAGCACTTTCGAAATGTGATCGTTGTTTGTTATCGCCAAATATTTTCCTTATTTTGAATCGTCTTCAGCAGGTATTTTTTACCAAATTTGTAAAGCTGATACCACTCGTAACATTGCGCACAGCTCATACAGTTCTCCCTACAGACAACATTAAAACAAAGACTTCGTAAAAGTCTCGCCAAACTGAGGCCGAATCTCACTTAAGCACATTACTTTTCCAATTCTTTCACAGCTCAACTCGCGATAAATTTAACAAATACACAAAGCATGCGTTCATTCTAACACATGTAGACTAATGACTTACTTCGCCAGATGTGGTTATTATTAAACTAGAGGCCAAATTTACTATATACAGCGTAACAATTAATCACAAACACGTTGCGCCAGCAGATTCAATTGCTAGTTTAAAAGTTCAGTTACTGAACTAGTAAATCCTGTAGATGTGCTCCTAGGAAGTCAGTTCTATATTCAGTCCTTTGGGATAGTATTTCCTCATAACACAGTTCTTTCCGGTTGGGTATAAAAGGGTCAGTTTTTGTCCATTTGCTCGTTCCGGGCAGTCTTATATTCAACCCCTGTGATTGCTGTTTACAAAAGGAATTTGTTATTATATACAGATGAGAGTTAGAGCATTCTGTAGCTGAAGATTTTACGTGGGGTAATATTACGTATATTTCCTTTATATTATATATCGGGGGTTAACTCTTTGTGTCTGTTCTTTCATTCTTTAGAATGTGTCGCAGCCCCAAATAATTCATAATTTATATATTTTTTGAGCACGTTTTCAGCAAAATACCTCGCTAAGCCTAATTATGGTGTATCCTGTGGCGTGCGTATGTTTTATTACCGAGTGTTTATGTTTGTGTGTATATTTACATACTCCATACAAATTCATACATACACGCACAACTGTGTTGACGAGCATACACACACACACACACACACGCACATACATGTGCCATTCATATGAGGACACCATGCCTTACGTAATATGTCATGTGATTCTGTCGCCATAAAAAAGATGAATATTTAGATTAGGAAAAAAAGACTATCTATGGATGTAAATTGAAAGCCAGCCATCCAAGAAAATAATAATGATGATGATGATGACGATAATAATAATAATAATAATAATAATAATAATAATAATGATGATGATGATGATGATGATGATGATGATGATGGTGGTGGTGATTTATTATTTTTTATATTATGGGATTATGTCGAAGGTAGTGTAACGTAAGCATCATGATGATATTGATGATGTGCTTGCTTTTGTTGTTGTTGCTGTTGTTGTTGTTTTGATGATGATGATGATGATGATGATGGAAAAGGAGGAGGAGAGGGTAGATACAACAAGAAACAAAGAAAGTAAAGTCAAAAACACGTAGAATCTGTGCAAGAATAGAAGTAGAGAAGAAAAAAAAACTACAAGAAAGACAAAAGACAAAGAAGGACGTGGAGGAGAGAAATGGAGAAAAGTAAACGGGGTAGGAGGGAAGAATGGGACGGTAAGGAAAGAATTAATGGGACGGAGTAGAAATGGAGATGTAGAGAGGAACAAGGAAGCCGGTAAAAGAGAAGAAACTATGTACGAAGTCTGCATGATGGTAGAATGTGGAGTTGTTATCGATATAGATGTTGTTTTGGGTGTGGGTGATAGTAGTAGTGGTAATGGTGGTGTTGTGTTTGCGATGAATTCGATCTCATAACCTAAGTGCTTGTATTTGTCTATGTTACCACTATGATGTCACGTGTACTCAAATGGCCACTGATCTCCAAACTGTCATGATACATCTCGCCGTCTTATAATTCTTTCTAATATAGGCACAAGGCCTGAAATTTTGTTTTTGGAGGGAGAAGAGGAAAGTCGACGTGATCGACCACAGTGTTCGTCCAACTGGTATTTATTTCATCGACCCCGGAAGGATGAAAAACAAAGTCGACCTCAGCGGAATTTGAACTCAGAACGTAAAGACAGACGAGATGCCGTTAAGCATTTTGCCCGGCGTGCTAACGATTCTGCCAGTTCACCGCCTTTTCGCTGCTTTATAATGAAACACTTCTCAACATCGACACAGCAAATGGCATCTCAAATCTACACACTTAAAACAATACACTTGATCCACGCAGCTCACTGATATAAAACCTCTTCACATCTATACACTTCCCATATTAAACACTTCTACACGACCAAGTGTTTGCAAGACTTCGACACATCTTAACTACATACCTCTAAGCACTTCTAGATACTTCTATACATCTCTGCACACCTCAGGATTACAATATCTCTACACACTGCATCTCTACAAACCTGTACACTCCTCATGGTTACAACAACTCTACACACCTCACTGCTACTCTCTTCTGTACTTCAAAATGCCTCAGTATTGTCACGCATCTCTACACACTTTAATAATACAAGATCAAACTACAACAATGAAGACATAAGTCCAACACAACAGACTTACACATATCTAACATATTTTCATCTTCATCCATTTAGTCTCTTCTGTATTCTATGGAATTTCCTGTCTTCTGTTAGCCCGATTACTATTGGTGTATTAACTGAAGACATGTTCTGCTGTTTGAAGAATATACTAAAGTGGCTTTCATTGCGTTATCCAGGAACTCTGGAAGAATTAAAATATGCCTTTCGAAGTTCTTAATTTCCACTGACTCGTAATGATTTTCAAATATTCTTTTCTTTTCTACTCTAGGCACAAGGCCCGAAATTTTGGGGAGGGGCCAGTCGATTAGATCGACCGCAGTACGCAACTGGTACTTAATTTATCACCCCGAAAAGATGAAAGGCAAAGTCGACCTCGGCGGAATTTGTACTCAGAACGTAAAGACAGACGAAATACCACTAAGAATAATTTCGCCCAGTGTGTTAACGTTTCTGCCAGCTCGCCGCCTATGATTTTCAAATATTAGTGAACAATATGGCACGGTGGTACCATTCAGATAGGATGACTGCACTGTTGATAGTTAAGTATCTTGGTCACAGACACTATACGGTAAGTTATTCAATATTGTGGTGTCTGCTTACAACTTTTGGGAGAGTTAAGTGTCTATGTCACAGACACTGTTTGCATTTGTCCTGGTCATAGGCACCAGGCGCTCCGTCGATTACCACGACGAGGGTTCCAATCGATCCGACCAACGGGACTGCCTGCTCGTGAAATTAACGTGCAAGTGGCTGAGTACTCCACAGACACGCGTACCCTTATCGTAGTTTTGAAAGAAAATCAGTGTGATACAGAATGTGACAAGGCTGACCCTTTGAAATACAGGTATAACTCATTTTTGCCAGCTGAGTGGACTGGAACAACATGAAATAAACTGTCCTCCTCAAGAACACAGCGTGCCGCCGGGAATCGAACTCACAACCTTATGATTGTGAGCTGAATACCCTAACCACTAAGCCACGCACCATCACAAGGCAGAGTTACAGTACGGTGGATAATACCAGACCATAATAACAGCTTAAATTTGCGTCCCCAAAGTCCATCCCCTCTTCACCGTGGTGGGGACGCTGGCAACGGGTAGTGTCAGAGCTATACCGTCGGGAACTTCAGTTCCTGGTAGGGCCACCCAAGGCGGATTGGTCTGACACCGAGTGGTATTAGGGCCACAACCCGGCAGACGGGGCTCTGGTGAAAATCCTCGGAGTGCCCTTGCTTCGGCAACCGGCGGCTCCTCGGTCGTTCCGTCCCTGCGTCTGCGGACAATCTGCGGCAAACAGGATGTCTCCACATGCGGGATTGTTGGGGACCGCTTGTGAAATCCAAATATTCCCACGAAACTTCTTCCATGAGTAGAAGAAGCCGACTCAACCCGCCCAGGGTGAATGTTGCCACAAGTACAAGTAAGTACTTAAATTTGCTGAACTGGACTCTTGACTGTTTAGTTTCAGTGACATGGAGACAGCAGATGGAACTATATCACGCCGAGGTACGCATTTGCTGTTAGGTAGAGATGAACAGTATCTTAAGCACAATCAGCGCCATCTAAATGCATGAGCACTATGAGCAGTTATCTAGTTTCAAGAAGTCTACAGCTCCACTCCTAATCTATTTATTCTGTGGCTTGCAATATTCGCTTGGGGATCAATGATAATGTCATAACAGACCTGGGTATGAACGCATTACAATGAGCTATGTCACACTGTACTGTTTCCCTACAAATTTGAAATGTGAATGTTTGGTATTCAAGGAGTGATGGCTACTTATATAGTCGAACGAAGGCAAGCAAACTGAAACTTCGATGTCACTGTCAGCCATTTCTTCGTAAAAGTTTAATTAACATACACTCCACTAAAAAGTATTGAGTAACCTTTCAGTTTAAGGTTAAATTGTTTTTATATAAACTTGACATAAAAGCAGTGTGTGTGTGTGTATGTATGTGTGTATATGTATGTGCGTGTGTACACAAACACACACACACACATATGTGTACACACACACACATATGTGTACACACACATATATATATATATATATACGTATATATATATGTATATATATATAGATATATGTGGTTTGTGTATATATATGTATATATATATACGTATGTATGTATTATAAGTATATATGCATACGTACATACATGTATACATACATGTATACGTTTGTGCGTGTGCAAGTGTGTGTAGAGTGTTATGTTCCTGAATATGTATTTGAAACCATCCATCCACACACAGAGACACACACATAGACCCACACACACACGCGCATATACACACACGCAATTATGTTCCAGTAAGTATGAGCCTATATAAATATACACTAGTGTTTATGTATATTTGAAGTTATATATATATAAATAGATTGATGCTTCTTCCGATCGATTCTTCCTGATGGATCGAGGGAATCTGAAACTACTACAACAATTACCACACACATACAGGCACACAATATAACTACAACACACGCTAACATACACACAAAATACACACAATTATCTGTGAAGTTTCCAATTTGATCAAAAGCGCACTTGTAGGAGCCCATGTGTTGCCCTACACATCATCAATGTATTTTCCCAAAACAAATCTCTCTCTCTCTCTCTCTTTTTCCTTTTCTTTCCTTTCCTTTCCCTCCTTCGTTCACTGACTACGCATACACACACACACATACACTCACATGCACGCACACACACTCACATATACATACATACAGGCACACACATATGTACACACACACACATACATACACACGTATATACGTAATACGTGTATGTATGTTTCCTATAAAGAACACCAACACAAGTTTGTACGTATATGTATTATATGTGTGTGCGTATATATATATATATATATATATATATATATATGTATACACAAATATATATAGATAGAAATCTATCTATATATATACATATATATATATATAATATATATATATATATATATAGATAGATAGAAATCTATCTATATATATACATATATATATATATATATATATATCTGCACATATACATATATACATAAACACACACACACTTATATATACACATATACACATACACACACACACACACATATATATATATATACACACACACATATATATATACACACACACACACATATATATATATACATATATATACATGTATATACACACATATACATAAATATGCCCACGCACACACGCAAGCACACACACACACACATATATATATATGCATATATACATACCTACATACATAAATGTAAATGTTTGTATGCAGTATAGGCATACATGAAGATAGATATATACAACCACTTACACATATTTAGATATAACTTATCAGTATGTGAGTGTGTGTGTGTGTGTGTGTTTCCTAACGACGCCCAGAACGCTACATCATTTATAAACTGTGATAAATATATACTATCGATGTTATCTAAATGACATTAGCATCCAGTTATAAAGTGGGGAAAAAAATAATGCAGCCGAATTTGAAACCCTTCTCAATTTCTTCTATAGTGGATCGTACGCAGGCCCGCACACACACACACACACACCACACACACACACACACACACACACACACACAAAACAGCAACAACAACAATAACAAAGATAAGATTACAAGTACACACGCAAAACCCGTTCACACAAGCAACGTCACAAGGACAGAAACACCAAAGCTCAGCTAACGAAGAAGCTTCTACGTGGCGGCCACTCATCCTGCTAGAAATAACGGCTGAATCTTAAAATCTCACGCACGCAGCTTAAGTAAAAAAAAAATGACGCATGAAACCAGACAGTACCCGGATCTTGTTGTTGTTGTTATTATTATTATTATTATTATTACTTTTTTTTTTTTGAAATTTTCTACATTGAACATCTTCATTATTAATTTCTAGGAAAAAAAATTAATACGTTTGACTTATCAAGCAAGAAAACTAAAATTAATATAATTTTCGTTATCAGCACTAAAACTGCATATTTTGAAAATAAACTGCTGAAAATTTGAAAAACTTCAAGTGGTTGGCAGAAATTTAACAAGATCGCAGGGCCCTTAAAAAGACGGGATGGTCACAAGCAAAATGCTATTGAACAAAGGTTTGTTGGATGTCAAGTGTTAAGCTGAGGTTTTAAACACCACCACCAACAACAAATACACTCTGAGACCTTACAGTATATGGAAACACTCCGTCGGTTACGACGATGAGGGTTCCGGTTGATCCGAACCAACGGAACAGCCTGCTCGTGAAATTAACGTGTAAGTGGCTGAGCACTCCACAGACACGTGCACCCTTAAAGTAGTTCTCGGGGATATTCAGCGTGACACAGAGAGTGACAAGGCCGGTCCCTTGAAATACAGGTACAACAGAAACAGGAAGTAAGAGTGAGAGAAAGTTGTGGTGAAAGAGTACAGCAGGGATCACCACCATCCCCTGCCGGAGCCTCGTGGAGCTTTTAGGTGTTTTCGCTCAATAAACACTCACAACGCCCGGTCTGGGAATCGAAACCGCGATCCTATGACCGCGAGTCCGCTGCCCTAACCACTGGGCCATTGCACCTCCACCTTACAGTATATATAATTACCTTGTACGTAATCTTTATACAAAACATCGAGGAAGGGTCATAGCTAACAGGATCTGATTGTGTCTCTACAAATATCCATTTACAATTCTTGACAAATAAACCACCCACGACCGGAAGAGGTTTGGTTGTCAATAACTCTTCTTTATGCTTTGAAGGGAAATAGAGGTTGAATTCACATTTATTACTTATTAACTAGATGCTATTTGTCAAATAAGTCATAACTAAGCATTACTTTTGGATGACAGTTATATAACGTATCTTAGGTTATATGTCATCAAGATTACTCTTTCTCACACTTTGTCTCCCTCCCAGTCTCTTTCTCTCTATCTATCTACCTATTTATCTATCTATCTTTCTCTCCTTGTACGTATGTATTAGCATATGCTTTTGTTAATATCCTTTCGGAGCCGATAAAATAAGTACCAACTGAACACTGAGGTGGATGTAATCGACTCATCCTTTCTCCTAAAATTGCTGCTCTTGAGGCAAAATATGAAAGCATTATTAATCGGCGGAAGTTGCAGAGTGATCGATGGTCGAGAGTTACGTGCGTTGATAAGCAGCAACGCTGGAAACTGTTGGCTCTTGAATTATTCTTTCACTTCACATAATTTATTTTAAAAATGTATATATATATATATGCACACACACACACACACAATATATATATATATATATATATATATATATATAAATGTATGTATATATAAATATATATATATCTATGTGTATAAATATATATATATCTATGTATATGTATATATATATATATATACACACACAACACACATATATATATATACACATATGTATATATATATATATATGTGTATAAATATATATGTATCTATGTATATGTATATATATATATATATATATATATACACATACATATATATAAAATGTAGCAAGGCTGGCCCACTGGACTACAGATACAACTCAGTTTTGCCAACTGAGTAGATTGGAGCAAGTAAAATAAAGTGTCCTGCTCAAGATCACAACACGTCACCAGGAATCGAACTCACGACCTTATAAAATGTTAATACATCGTAACCTCATGTTTCATATTAAGCATATGCCAAGCAATCATCAGATGACAAATTTGATCAATTTCTTAAAAATCCGTAATAGGCCAGCTATCCACATGCATGCATACATACATACATACATACATACATAGCCACCGATAATAAAAAGAGTACTGGTGGAATGTCCCAATGAAAATCTCGATAAAATGTACACACAACAGACCTGACATCATGATTTGGGATAGAGAAGAGAAATTGTGTACAGTTGTGGAAATCATCTGCCCAGCAGATGTTAACACAAAGCTGAAAATCACTGAGAAAGAGAATACTTACGCTGATCTATTAAGAAATTTGCAGTTCGTCAATCCAAATTGCAAGTTCAAGTTTATACCTGTAGTTATTGGGGCATTGGGATATGTAACACACAGCCTAAATACCAATCTTGAGAAATTAGGCTTCCCAAAAGCAGAAAGGAGAAAGTTGATTAGAAAACTACAGATCCAAACCATCACTGGAATTGTAAAAATCTGTAAAATTTTCCAGAAGTTTATCCTTTAAGTATATACGAGCATGTCTAGATAGGCAAGTATATGAATGAGAAGACATACATAAAACAAAACATACAAATCTGCGCGTATACATACATAATACATACATACATACATACATACATACATACATACATACATACATACATACATACATGCATGCATACATACATGCATACATGCATATATACAAACAAGAACACTGTGTTGTTGGTGTTGAAATTCTTATGAAGTAACATTGGATTTAGTTTAGAAACCGGCTCTTTCTCTATATACAGGAAATCTTGAAATGAGACTGAATAATGACATACCTACATACTCTTTTACTATTTTACTTGTTTCAGTCATTTTGACTGCGGCCATGCTGGAACACCGCCTTTAGTCGAACAAATCGACCCCAGGACTTATGTTTTGGAAGCCTTGTATTTATTCTATCGGTCTGTTTGCCGAACCGCTAAGTTACGGCGACGTAAACACACCACCATCGGTTGTCAAGCGATGTTGGGGGGACAAACACAGACACACAAACACACACACACACACACATACATATATATACACATATACGAAGGGCTTCTTTCAGTTTCCGTCTACCAAATCCACTCACAAGGCTTTGGTTGGCCCGAGTCTATAGCAGAAGACACTTGCCCAAGGTGCCACGCAGTGGGACTGAACCCGGAATCAAGCTACTTACCACACAGCCACTCCTGCGCCTTCCACAGTCACTCCTGCGCCTACATACATGCATACACACACACACACACACACATACATACATACATACATACATACATACATACATACATACATACATACGAATGCACGTGTATGAATCTCATTAATTTTTTAGAAACGGCTCGAATTTGGCAACTGATGAATGATTGCTATAAGGTTAGCACTTCAGCTTAAAACGTGGATTTACAATATATTATTACTAAAGGATTACATATGTATTTACACACATATAAAGTCTACCATATTTATCGATACTCTAATTCTGTTATCTGTAGAAAGCATAGTTTGTGGTGAGAGGTTGAAGAGAAAGGAAACTTATTATGAAGAAAGAATAAAGCAGACAGAAAAATGCATGAGTGAAAGATTGACAGAGTAGGAGAGAAAGAGAGAGAGAGAGGACGACGATAGAAGGAAATAGTAGCTCCATAACAATCTGACGAGCAGACAGTAAGTTATAAATATGGTTGGAAGAAAATGGAATAAAAGAAAAAGAGATGGTGTATGTAATGCACTAAAAGAGGCCACGTGGAAAGACGTTAGATAAAGTTCAATGACAGAGAAGACGAATTAGAAAGGTAACGTGATAAAATATCAGGGACTATTCCGAGAAGAGAGGGTTAATCGTTACCATCGACTCCAGCTCTTGACTTCTGTTCTATTTCATCGACATCAGAGAGGTGAAATGCAAAGTTAACTTTGGTGGAACTTAAAAAGTAAAGGAATACGACTGGAACGATTCTGTCAAGCAACTCCCTGAGAATACTGTGAGTGCGTAAAAGGAAGGGAATGAGGAGACTACTTTATATGCAACAAGGACTTACAAATCAAGCAGACGAAGTTCTCAGACATATAGAAACTGTTCGACTTCAAAATCACTCTACGAAAATTGGACAGAAGAATTAGTATAAAACAAGAAGCCTAAGGAAAAGCAAAAGTAAAGACAGAGAAATCAAAAGATTAACTGAAAGAAGAAAATATGAAACATAAGAAAAAGATGCAGCAAAGCCTGAAGCAGACTGGTTTAAATTTCTCAAAAGTGACAGTAATGAATCACATCATTTTCGACAGGTACTATGCAAGTATTGATGTATGCTGCGATTGCGTGCGTGTGCGTGCACACACATATATATATACATATGAATATATTCGTGTAGTAAGAAGTTACTACCGGGTTCAGTCGCACAGCGTGTCTTCTACTATAGCCTCGGGCCGACTAAAGACTTCTGAGTGAATTTTGTTAGACGGAAATTGAAAGAAGCCCGCCAAATATATATATATATATATATATATATATATATATATATATATGCTATATATATGTGTGTATATATATATATATGTGTGTGTGTGTTTGTGTGTGCGTGCGTGTGTGTGTGTTTGTGTGTGTGTGTGTCTGTGTGTGTGTATGTGTATGCGTGTGTCTTTATGTCTGTCTTTGTTCTCTACCACCGCTTGACAACCGGTGTTGGTGTATTTACGCACCCATAACTTAGCGATTCGGCATGAGCGACCGATAGAATAAGTACCAGACTTTAAAGATGTACTGGGGACGATTCATTCGACCAGAATTCCTCATGACAATGTCGTGTCCCAGTATGGCCGCGGTCTGATGGCTGAAACATGTACAAAATATAACAACACACACACACACAACACACACACACACACGCACACATACACGCACGCACACATACACGCACACACACACACACACACACACGCACGCACGCACACGCACGCACACACACATAAATAGATAGATAGAGAGAGAGAAGAGGATGTTGAGGGAAAGAGGGTTAGGTGAGAGGGTGAGAAGGCGAAATAGCAAGTTGTTCTTTCAAACGTGATGAAAACATGACATTTACAGTTTCTGTTGAACTTTACAAAGCTTATAGCTTTTATATTTTTGCGCACATCTAAAACTGCACAACGATGTTTTTCCGACGTATAAACGTTTCCGAGTGTCCTGCAGTCTTTATCAAATATCCGAGCATTGAGATTCGCGTGTTCGTCTTGGTGTAAATTCGACTGACTGAACGAAATTCGGGTTTAACTATGTAATCATATTCATCTCACCTTTGAGCCAAAATTAACTTAGCTTAACTTAACTCAGCTGCGATAAACGTCAAGGAAAGACTTCTGCCGCCCCTCGCTCCCATTTTCTCCCAAATTTGTTTATTTTTGTAATTTTTTTTTTCGCCAAAAATCCCCGTTCTCGGATACGGATGTTCCGGAAAATTGCCAAAAGTCGGCATTGTGAAATTCCACGCCACCCCTTACCCCCCCACTTCTTCAATTTTGACTTTTTCCCCAACACTAACCCTAAAACCCTAACCCTAACCCTAACCATAAAACCCTAAAACCTTAACCATAACCATAAAACCTTGACCCTAAAGCCATAACCCTAACCCTAAAACCCTGCAACTCTGTCAGTTACGTAGATGAGGGGTTTCAGTCGATCCGATCAACGGAACAGCTTACTCTTGAAATTAACATGCAAGTGGGTGAGCATTCCACAGACACGCGTACCCTTAACTTTCTTCTCGGGGAGATTCGGCCTGACACAGAATGTGACAAGGCTGGCCCTTTGAAATAAATACATGTATGACTCATTTATGCCATCTGAGTGGACAGGAGCAACGTGAAAGAAAGTGTCTCGCTCAAGGACAAAATGCATCTTCACAAACACAAATAATATACATACTATACCTACCTACAGACAAACACATACATACAGTAAATATATACATACACATACATGCATGCATACACACACACACACATATTCTTTTCTACTCTAGGCACAAAGCCCGAAATTTTGGGGAAGATGGCCAGTCGATCAGATGGACCCCAGTATGGAACTGGTACTTAATTCATCGATCCCGAAAGGATGAAAGGTAAAATCGACCTCAACGGAATTTGAACTCAGAACGTAAAGACAGACGAAATACTGCTAAGCATTTCTCCCAGCGAGCTAACGTTTCTGGCAGTGATAATTTTAACTGATAATTTTATTTGTTTAATATTTCTTATATTTGAAAAAAGAAAGCTTTCTCGAAGTTATTATAGAATCTTTAACCAACCTATGCTATGTAATGCAATAAGCTTATATACAGTGTCTAACTTCTCACCTACATTGCTGAAATATTATTTTCAAACTTTTACATAATTTACAGATTGCAATGCTTCAAGAAAAGGGTTGTTTAAGGATGATGAATGAATCACTCGTGTTTCCAAAGGTGAATTATTCAAACCCCAAAGAATTCCTCTCAGCACATAGCTATGACGCTCCCCCACTACTTCTGTTCCTTATCAGAGATACCCATATCGTCAGCCAACTGGTTATGGTCAAACAAGTGACAAGCAGATCTGCGATATTGAGCAGAATATTTGCTGTAGTTCATCTTTTATACCAAGACAAAACATGTATATGACAACACTTCCAATCAGTTAAGATCAAAAGCAATGAGAGCCATTGCCTGATACTGCATCAGGACAGAGTAGAATATTTGTTGTAGCCCATCTTTTATACCAAAACAAAACCTGTACATCATCCTCATCATCATCGTCATCGTTGTTGTCGTTATTATATGTTTGGCTTTTGCTTTGTATTTGTGCAAGTTGACTCCAATTCTCACCAAGGGACCTCAAGAGGCAACAAGTTGATGTTATGACTAGGGTGCCATATGTTTGGTTTCGCACAGTGTATTGTTGCAAACCCTTGAACAATACTCTGTGCGAAACAAAATATGTCAAAACATAAGAAAATTACAAGTTTGTTTTAAAAGTAATTTGATGATAATATGGCAGTGTGATCATCAGGTGACAGTAAAAGGTGATTGCTGCCATGTACGTTTAAAAGTACTTTTGATGCTTACAGATTAAAATCTTCATACCATACAATTTTCAATTACCCAGTATAGGTCACGTGGTAGTTACTTAAGTTGCTACTCTGGGAGATTGAACCCAAAACCTCAAGACTGAGAAAAGAACCTTTTTAATTAGGCATACATAGTTGTAAGGTAATCACGTATTTATTGTTATGTCAATGAAAATCCATTTACATATATTAAACAACGGTGCAGTCATAGCTGTATAGTTAAGAACTTTGCTTCGCTACCATGTGGTTTCAGGTTCAGCCCCACCTTGCGACTCATTGGGTGTCTTCCACCATAGCTCCAAGTCGACCAATACCTTGTAAGTAAACTTGGTCAGCGAAAACTATGTAGAAGTCCGTTATTTATACACACACATATATTTGCTTACCCGCACGCATGTGTGTGCGTGTGCGCGCGTGCGCAGATCCCCGTATTTGTCTCCAGCTGCTTGACAACCGGTGTTGTTTTGATTGCGCTTCCTGTAATTTAGAGGTTCTGCCTAAAGAGAACAATAGACTAAGTACTCGGATGGATTTGATTGACTGAATCTTTCGGGCTGGTAGTCCAACATGGTCACAGTCCAATGAGTGAAACAAGTAAACATCTAAAAAAAAAAGAAGAAACAAAAGTATATTAGACATATAGGTGTAGGCGTGGCTGTGTGGCAAGAAGTTAGTTTCCCAACCACATGGTTTCTGGTTCAGTTGCAGAGCGTGACACCCTGAGCAAGTGTCTTCTACTATAACCTCGGATCCACCAAAGACTTGCGGGTGGATTTCATAGACGGAAACTGAAAGAAGCTCATTGTATATATATATATATATATACATACATTTTTCGTATACATTCGCTGCTTTCTTCCAAGGAATGTAATGCTCTTAGCTTACTTTTTCTTTGAGGTTGGCCAGATTGGAGCAATCTCGAGTATAACCAGCCGAAATTCCAAAGATAATCTGGAACTCGACTGAGGATAGAAAATTCCGAATCATCCGTCCTTGTTTTCCTTGTATTGTCTGTCTGGATGTCTTGCTTTCTTGTCCCATTTTTGTATTTTTTTAAATATACAATATAGGGCGGACGTACACTTTGGTCTCTTATATGCAAGTTATATATATATATATATATTATATATATATATATATACATTATACATATACATATATATATATATATACATATATAATATACAATACATATATCTATATACTATACATATGCTTAATATCATATTACTATAATATACATATACATATACATTATATATATACCTATAGTATACATATAATATATACACAGATATATAATATATATATTAATATAGATATATATATAATACATAGAATAACTATACATATATAATATACATACTACATATACATTATATATAATATTATATTACACTATACATATATATATATATATACATATCATACATATACATATACATATATAATATATATATATAATATATATATATATATATACCCAATACATTATATATATAATACATATTCTATTACATAACATACAGATACATATCTATATATTATATATATAATATACTATATACCATATACATATATATTATATATATATCTAGTATACACATATACATATATATATATATATATACTATATATATACAATATATATATATATACATATCTATATAACATATAATATATACATATACATATATATATATAATATATATATATATATACTATACATATATACACACATAATATATATACATATATATGATATATATATATATATATATATACATATAGAGATATATATTATATATATATACATATATATGTTATATATATTATAATATAATACATATATGTATATATATTATTATATATATATAACATAGATGTATATATATATATAATATATATATACATATACAATATATATATATATATATGTATAATATATATATATAATATATATATATACATATACATATATATATATATATATGTATATATAATAATAATATATATATATATATATATATATGCGTGTGCGGGTGTGTGTGTGTGATGTTTGCATGCGTGTTTCTGTCAATGTTTGTTCCCACTGCGGCTTGACTACCGGTGATGTTTTTTACGTACCCGCAACCTATCGGTTCGGCATAAAAGAAACCGACAGAATAAGAATCAGGCTTAAAAGTAAGTACTAGTGTCGATTCGTTCGACTAAAAAATTTTCTCCATGGCGGTGCCCCAGCATAGCCGCGTTCTAATGACTGAAGCAAGTAGAAGACAAAACAAAAGCAAAAAAAAAAACAAAGAGAAATATTACAAAGATGAACACAACCTAGTTAACATATTCTATGGTGTGTTACACAATTACTCATGTTCTCGTTTGTTGGATTCACATAAGTGAGTGTTTTATGTTGTTTACTATTAATAGTTCTATGTCACTTCCGATAATAAATGATAACGAGCTACACGAAAGCCTGAAGGAGGCCGAGATGCTCCAAGCCGGTGGCTTCGCTTGTTAATAATTCGTTGTTAATTTGCTGTGAATCAGTGATTATAACTCTAATACAATAATAACTACAGCCTGACTAAATATGTTTTAAATATAAATATGAAAGGGAACAGCCAGTCTGTCAAACAGACTAACAACCATACAGACAGATAAGATAAATAAACAGACGTACTGATATAGTACCATAGAACAAGACGGACATTCAGACAGACAACAAGATAGACATCTAGGCAAACTGGCAGAGCGCCATACAACCACCACACAACCATACTACCAGTCAGACAACCAGACAGACAAACAGACATAGCGGCAGACAGCCATACTACAACACAGCCATACACCCAAACAGACAGACAGACAGACAGACTGGCCACAGAAGCTCTACAACCAGTCACAGCCGGTTTATTGCAGACACTGATTCGATGAGAAGCAATTAATGCGATGAAAATATCGAATCTTGCCAGACGTGGTGCAAAGAGATAATAGAGGAGTGGTGGGTAGGTGTGATGTATATGAAGATGAGGGGGGAAGGGGTAAAGTGTGGGAGGGAGGCAGGGGTCAGGTGGTTGTGGTGTAGGGGGTGGTGAGCAATATGTATAACAACAAATGAGACAAAAATACAAACATAAATGTTTGCCATGTGTTAAATAAGGCCGCGTATCGCACAAATAAGCTTTATTTAGCAGACGTTCAGCTCTGCCACTTCCCTATGTCTATCTGCTACCACTACCACCACCATCACCATCAATACCACCACCACCACCAACAACAGCAACAACAACAACGACGACCACAACAACACCAACAACAACCACTAGCGCCACTACATCCCCCGCCACCACTTCTATCACCATCACCACCACTACCATCACCAGCATCACCGCTTCCATCACCACCACCACTACCACCACTACCATCATCAGCGTCACCGCTTCCATCACCACCACCACCACCACTACCATCACCAGCGTCACCGATTCCATCACCACCACCACTACCACTACCATCACCGCTTCCACCACCACCACTACCATTGCCACCACTACAAGTACCAGTACCGACACTACCACTACTACCATTACTTTTACCATCCAGTACTACCACAACTACAACCATCACTACCACATCTGTACAACCACTATCACTACCACCTCTACACTACCCCAATGAGGGGGAGTACTACAACCTACCACCACTACTACTACTACTACTACTACTACTACTACTAATAATAATAATAATAATAATAATAATAATAATAATAATACCACTCTTACCGCAATCATCAACACTGCAGTCAGTATGAATAACAACAACATCAGTAATGACAGACAGAAAAATATGTCTCCTCTCCCACTCTTTGCCACTACCGACATCAACAACAACAGCAACAACATACAGTCAGAAAGAATGAGAGTGGGGACAGACAGTCAGACAGTCAGACAGACAGACAGACAGAGAGAATAGCTTCTCCCCACACCTCGGCCCCACAACAGCAATGTGGTTTAATCGGTCGACAGAGACTTGAAACTAACCTTCATCAACACAGTAAAACTCAACCACCCGAGCAAAGCCGTCAACACCACCACAACCACCACCGCCACCGCTCCCACCACCACCACCACAACTACCATCCCCACTACCGCCACCATAATCGCCCACAACCGCCGCCACCACAACCACCACTGCCACCACCACCCCAACCACCATCACTACAACTACTGCCGCCATCACTTTTACCACAACCACAACTACCACCACAACCACCGCCACCATAATCGCCCACAACCGCCGCCACCACAACCACCACTGCCACCACCACCACTCCACCGCCACTCCAACCACCACCACCACAACTACTGCCGCCATCACTTTTACCACAACCACCACTACAACCACCACCACTCCACCGCCACCCCAACCACCACCGCCACCACCGCCACCACAACTACCATCCCCACTAACGCCACCATAATCGCCCACAACCGCTGCCACCACAACCACCACTACCACCACCGCCACCACCACAACTACCATCCCCACTACCGCCACCATAATCGCCCACAACCACCACTACCACCACCACCACTGCACCACCACCCCAACCACCACTACAACTACTGCCACAGCTACCACCACAACCAACAAAACCACCACCACCACCACCACCACAAACACCACCGACACAGCCACCATCAATGGAAAACCATTACTACCACCACAGCTACAACAATCAGACCACACCATTAACATCTTCACCGCCGTTAGACTACAGCCGCCTCCGCCACTATCAGCACCGACCACCTCGTCTCCGCGCCGCCGCTGTCACCACTTATCCGCCACCATCACTATC
Organism: Octopus sinensis; assembly: GCF_006345805.1. NCBI lineage: Eukaryota > Metazoa > Mollusca > Cephalopoda > Octopoda > Octopodidae > Octopus > Octopus sinensis. The sequence goes on along the minus strand of NC_042998.1, from coordinate 70,057,810 downwards.
ATCATCACCATCATCACTGCATTTATACCTCAGCCACTGTCAGCACCTCCATCATCACTACCATCGCCCCCTTCCCCTACGTGAACCTACCACTCTTCTGCCTCTGACATTATACCACCAACACCCCCTATGCACCTCAGTATCAACACCACCACCACCACCACCACCACCACCACTATCTCTTCCATATTACAGCGTCAGCCACTACTACCGCCGCCCAAACCACCACCACCACTACCACTAACACCCCCACCATCACCATGCTGTGTACATATTCAATTGACGTATTCATCCGCCACGGACGATTGAACTTTCCACGGTGAGATCAACACACAACGCAAGACACTGACTTATTACACATATTTAAAACACACAAGCACACACACACACATACACACTCAATACAAACACACATCTATGCACATACATACTGCAAATGCTTATAGCCTTATATAACACATGTATGTATGTATGCATGTATGTATGCGTGTGTTTGTGTATGTACATGTATGTATATCTATCTATATATGTGTATCATACATATATATATATATATATATATACACACGGGTAGGCACACACTCACACATATATGTATATACATACATAAATATACGCACATATTACACATGCATGAATGCTCGTACACGTGCTGTTAATATACCCTTACATAACTTTAATTCGTGTATGTGTTAATGTGTGTGTGTGTGCGAGCATGTTTAGGCATATCTGTATATACATATACAGCTACACACACACACACATATATATATATACATAATCAATCACACACACGCATACATAGATATATATACACATACATACATGCATAAATACACACACACATATACATACGTACCTACATACATAAATACGTACTTACATACATATATGGAGATGAACACCATTCCTCGTTGTGATCAGCTTGAAAAATTAAGATATTATTCTTAACATGAAACCAAAGGTAACCTTAATACACAAACAAAATATTTTATCTACTAATGTGACATTGGCACTCATTGTCGTCGTTCGACATTTGCGTATATATATATATATATATATATATATATATATATATATAAAGTTAATCCAAACAAGAAAACACAAAAAAACACAACAACGCGAGGACGTAGAACAAATATAGTATTATTGGACGCTCAGGAAAGAAGGAAAGAAAGAGGATTTAACGTTTCGAGCGGAGTTCTTCGTCGGAAACATAGGAGAAGGAAAGATCCAGAGAAGGGAAGACAGAGGAGAGAAAAAAAAAGGAAAAAAAGAAAGAAAAAAATATACAGGGGTTGGACAAACTAATGGAAACACCTAGCATCATAGCATCATAAGTTTGAAATATCTATAAAACCGTCAAAAGCTTATTTATTTATATGTTTTTTGATTTATCATTAGTGTTGCTGAATATGTTTTGCTAAAATGCTGTTTCTTTTCAGATATCATCAGAAAAAGGTAATTAAAATTCATTAAAATGACAGATCTATCGGACTTTCAAAGAGGTTAAATTGTTGGTGTTCGTGTGGCAGGCGATAGCGTAACGGAAACACCCGAAATGTTTGGTGTCTCGAAAGTAATGAAAACCTTTGAGAAAGAGGGAAAAATCTCCTCGTCGAAACAAAACTCCGGAAGAAAACCAAAGCTTTCAGATAGGAACTGTCGGACTCTTACGCAAATTGTTAGTAAGGATCACTACAGCACAGTTCCCAAAATTACTGCAGAGCTTAATGACCACTTCGAGAACCCAGTTTCCAAAACACTCTTCGCCGGGAGTCGCTTAAAGCCGGATTTCACGGGAGGGCTGCAATCAGAAAATCACTACTTTCAAAAACAAGATAGATAGATAGATAGATAGATAGATAGATAGATAGATAGATAGATAGATAGATAGATAGATAGATAGATAGATGTAGTTCTTCCTTCAGTTACCGTCTACAAAAACTACTCACAAGGCTTTGTGAATCCATATGCATATATTCATAAATCCCTTCATTATCATCATCATCATCATCATCATCACACAATAATAATCATTGTCGACGTCGTCATCGTGAACTCCATCTCGTCTAATTTGCTCGGCATTTTGAATACGCGCACGCCATCGGTCATGGTCTTGCTTTAGTTGAAGGAGGTCTTCGAGGATGCACCCAGTATCTCTAGCGAGTTGATCTATAAACGTCGCATTCGGACTACCTGCTCGAGTAGAGTACGGCCATGCTTTGGCATCCATAACAGTAAGTCACTTGACAGCTCTTGTTTAGCTCGCCAGTAATGTCCTGCAAAACGCAAGAGCCTTTCCCTTGTAATGGTATAAACAGGCAAGGTATCTCCATACAGCGGTTTCTTGGTGGGATAAAAGTTCTCCAAGGTATGTTGAAGACTGCTCTTAACCCCCATATAAAGGAACTGATTCTAATGCTGCGTGGAAGAAATTCCTCTTTAGCTTGTCAGATAGGGTTGAATTTTCTTTGGGCCAACCATGCCTTTGCTATCCAAGATCTTAGATCTTTTTCGTTTGAGGCTAACTCGGAACCGAAGTACATGAAATCATCATCTTTCTATATATAAAACTGAGAATGTGTGTCTGTCTGTCTGTTTGCCTAAAACTTGAGAACTACACAACCAATTTCATTCTAATTTTACACATGCCTTACTTAGGGTCCATGTAGTTTGATGGGCAAAACAAATGCTCAACTTCTTGCCTAGGGCGAGCCCATAGCAATATCATATCTTCTCCACTATTTCAGTATTACGTGTTAAAAGTGAAACAAAAACATTTCTCTATTTTATGTCAGATACTTTCACTTTAACAATAAAAATTAGAGATAATAATAACAATTGAATTATATGTAGTAAGTAATAATTAAAATCAAACTAAAGTATAATATAATAATTAAATCGTAACATAACAATTAAAAGTAAAAATAGCAATTGGTATAAAATTGCATCAATGACATGAACTTGAATAAGTGGTTTCACATGAATGGGAATAAATAAAAAAATAAAATTTAAGTGCAGAAATGGAATAGTCCAGATGGAGCTGTGCACATACCCTTTACCACAGCTTTTACATTAGATTATCTGCTAATTAGCTAGCATTAAGTATCTACATGAAGTTTGGCTGTATGTAATGTCTGTTTTCTCGAACATAGGCTTCTACTGAGTACTGGTGTTGGTTAATTTCTGATCCATAAAGGACTATAGCTTCAACTGAGTACTGCTTTTTGATTCACTGTAAGGTTTGTTGTTATTATTATTTCTGTTTAACTATTGTTATCCCGTTTGTTGGTTCCTCGTAAAGGAAGCGTTGTTGTGTTGCATTTGTTAAATAATTGTAAACCGTAACCCTTCCCTCTTTGGGAGAAGGAGCTTTGGTTATTGTTTAAAAATTGAATTGTGTCCCTCTTTAAAGAAATTGACAATATTTTCAACGTTTATATACTCTTTTACTCTTTTACTTGTTTCAGTCATTTGACTGCGGCCATGCTGGAGCACCGCCTTTAGTCGAGCAACTCGACCCCGGGACTTATTCTTTTTGTAAGCCCACTATCGGTCTCTTTTCGCCGAACCGCCAAGTGACGAGGACCGTAAACACACCAGCATCGGTTGTCAAGCAATGCTAGGGGAACAAACACAGACACACAAACACACACACATACATATATATATATATATATATATACGACAGGCTTCTTTCAGTTTCCGTCTACCAAATCCACTCACAAGGCATTGGTCGGCCCGGGGCTATAGTAGAAGACACTTGCCTAAGATGCCACGCAGTGGGACTGAACCCGGAACCATGTGGCTGGTTAGCAAGCTACTTACCACACAGCCACTCCTGAGCCTATGGAAGCATTTTTGTTAAAATGTCTTCGATAGAAGAAAGTCCAAAAATGAATTTCGCTGCAGCCGTCGGCGGGCGCGAACTCATTAAAATTAAAATGGAAGAAATACAAACTTATTTCGGATTGATCACCGACAAAGACGATGAATCTAGGTAACACCACCAAACGAAATAAAAAATTAAATTAAAGAAAAGACTATAAAGTATACAATGTCTATAAAGTATACAATGTAGAGAAAAAAAAATATTTA
>NC_042998.1:70026209-70048709 GCF_006345805.1 Octopus sinensis | reverse complement strand
TGATCATTGTCGAGACCTAGGGCTTCCCCAAGCTATCGTCACATTTCGCCTCTACCAACCCTCTATAGAAGAATGTGGTAGAACCACTACCGCAGATGTTGCCCGAGAGATGGAATATCCGGAAAGCCTTACGACACTCCCTACACCATGTACCCAACTTCGATCTACGATACAACCAGATCTCCAGTCTACCGAAGCAAGTGAACTTGGGAAACAACTGTTTCGCCAGCGGAGACCACACCTGACCACCATCCAGATGGAGCCACAGATGCCTCAACCTCAGCGCGTGCCTGTGCATCATCAGCCAAGGCATCCCTAGCCCACCCTTTAACGGTTGTTGGCAGAAAATTGAGCGTCTCACAAGCGTATTGGAACCCTTCCACAAGAAGCGGAAGAACTGTCTTTCCAGCTTGCTCAACCACAAATCAGGGCAGGGAACGAGGGTTAGGCGGTAGGTGATGACCGATGCGATGAACACATTGGCCACCTCCGCCCTCCCTGGTTCAATTTTGGCAGTAATGGCTCAAGAGCCATTATATACAAAAGCGGGGAGAGATGACACCCTTGACGAACCGAGCGTTTGAAGCTGAGCGGCTTAGATAAAAAGCCGTTCACCCGAACTACCGAGTCGATGTTGTTATAAATTTCAATGATCCACCTGAGGAACTAATACCCAGGCCGAACTGTGCCAGAACAGACACCAGGTTATGATGGTCTACCCTATCAAAAGCCTTTGATTGGTCTAAATCGACCACTGTCCCTCCCATGCAAGAATCATTATGAAATCCTTCTACAGTGTACTGTAGAAGATGGAGATTATCCTGAATGGTTCTACCGGGAAACAGCACATGCCTGTGTCTTCCCGATCAAGCCATCCGCGACACGCGTTAATCTTTTCGAGAACACTTTGGCCAAAATCTTCAACTCTGTGTTTAGCAGAGTGATGGGTCGAAAATTATCAATGCAGTCAGAAAAGTAGGTATAAGTTTTTATCAAAGTTGTTTTATATTCTATAATTTTCACAGACAATAAATACAATATTAATTGTTATTGTCTGAGATTTCGGTGTAATTTGAGAGGATAATACAAAAGTTATGGATGATTTAGTGATTTACTGCAAAACCTATGGCGGTCAAATTATATCTACTTTTCTGACGAAAACAATGCCGTTCTGAAGATTTTGGCCGCGACTGTACATACATGTGTGTGTTATGTGTGTAAGTAGACACATGCTCACACACACACACACAAACACACACAAACACACACACACACACACAAACACACACACACACACACCACACACGTATATATATATATATATACATACAGGGACGCACATGTGTTAGTGTTGCCATTACTCTGAATCTTAACAGAGAGTAATATCAGCACTACAAAATACTTCACGGCATTTCGTCCGTCTTTAGGTTCTGGTTTCAACTTCCACCGTGTTCAACTTTACCGTTAATCCGTTCGGGTCGATCTAATTGACTTCCTCTGCCCTCAAAACCGCTCGTTCTGTGCTAAAATTTGAAACCATTATACTAAGAATTGCCAGCATGCCTTCTACGACAGTACAGAATAAATAAAAAAAAACATTAAGAAATTCACTTACTTGAAACTCAGCATAGATATTAGCCTGGACTGGAAGCATTAGAATCCCACATTGCTTCGAAGCTAGCACGAATGATAAATAATCCTACTTAAATTCTACACTGTATAATGCCGCTGCAGAAACCATATAATTGAAAAAAGAAGATACATTAAAACTGTTTCGATCAGAAAGGCTGCATCCTTGCTCTTGAATGATATGTACAAGACCCACAGAGTAACTCTAAAGAATCTGTAATCATACACTCTAAATTTCTCTACACAAGCACTTTGGAAAGAGGCTTAACGTATCTTTCATATCCTAAAAAAAATCACTGGTCGATTGCATGCGATCAATAAATCTAGATGCTTGCAGGAGGCATGTGATCACACGATGTGATAAAGACTTTTAAGCGAGAGATGATGGTCGGTTCTAATATGTTAGTATGGACTGGCTTAAGTGGAGACTAACATCTTTATTCCCAGACGAAACAGCCATTCATTACAACGTTAATATCTACGAGTCAATGAGGGAATCCTTTAAGTGGTTGCTCAACCTGCTAGAAGTAGCAGCAACATTTTCTTTAAACCACACCATGCTGTCTTCATAAAAGACAAAACAAAATTCATCTAAGACAACATTAGATAATTAGTATTAGGAACATGATGGCTGTAAAAGAAGGATGGGATGGTCATAGCTGGATAGTTTCTGATAATAGGTCGGCTCAAACAAGGTTGGCTTGATTGAACAATTACAACAGCACTAACATTTACAACAACACTAATAGCCTCGAAAACAAACATACACGAATTTCGTGTCTATTTACAGTTTGCAGTTTTCTTTTGTTATGATCAGCCACAGATTCGAGGTTCGCTAAACGTTAAAATGTCTATCGTTCGTGATTGAATAGTTGCTTACAACTATTCATTCACCAAGAATTGATTGTTTCAATCTTTCTTTATTTTATTTTATTTCTATTTTATTTTTGCAACTTTGCTTCTATGCTGTGAAATATTCAATTATATTTATTTAAGTTTTACAATAATACAGCCACAATAGCCATTATACACAGTCTGGACGTAGCTTTAATATTTTATACTATGGGGCTTTTAGTCAATATACATATATATACGCATACATACACACGTGTGTGTGTGTATATGCGCGCTCGTGGGTGTGGATAACTTCTCTCTCTGTCTCTGTCTCTGTCTCTCTGTCTCTGTCTCTGTCTCTCTGTCTCTCTCTCTCTCTCTCTCTCTCACACACACACAAACAAACACACATACACCTGCGCACGCACACACACACATATATATATATATATATGTACATACAACTATCCATCTACAATATAGATGGATAGATGTATCTCTTTATCTCTCCCTCTCTGTTTCTTTGTCTCTCTCTCTCTAATATATATATATATATAATACATACATACATATAGGTACATACATGTATATACATACATATATATACGTATACATACATATATACACACACATGTATATATATATATATATACATAAGGCTTAGCTTTCGTTGACATTAGAATGGAAACGTGTTCCTTCAATGCTTTCCATGTGCAGAAAAAGGAGGCTAGGAGTCTCTTGATGGTCCGTTTTACTGTTTGTTTAATATTCCTCAGGGAAGACATGCCTAATTAATTCCTTCAATCAATGGCATAGAATAGTTAGTAACAATGTGGAACAGTTATAAATTAAGCTAGCAATTTGGGGTTTATATGAGCACGTCGTTAATTAAACAATCTATATTTTACGCACAGCAGCGTGAAGCAGAAAAATTTGAATTAAATTTTGAATTTCACGAAGGCTAAATGTCAATGAAATAAACAAATTCCTTCTATACTTTTAATGTGCAGTAAAAGTGAAGGAAAATTTTCGGAGGACCGTTTCATGGATTGTTGACCGATCATCAGAGAAATCCCTGGTTTCCTTCTCCAATCCACAGCATAAAATATTCACCTTCACCTTCGCACGCACACACACACACACACACAACACACACACACACATACATGCAAAACACACGCACAAGCAAACACACCCAACACACCACACACACACACACACAAAACATACGCACAAACAAACACACCAAACACACACACATATACATACAAAACACACGCACAAGCAAACACACCCAACACACACACCACACACACACACACAAAACATACGCACAAACAAACACACCAAACACACACACATATACATACAAAACACACGCACAAGCAAACACACCCAACACACACACACACACACACATATATGTTTCTATTTATCTAAGTGTTTGTGTTTTTATGTTTGTCCTCCAGCATCGCTTGACAAACGGTGTTGGTTTGTTTACGTACCCGCAACATAGTGGTTCGGGTAAGGGTTAGGGTAAAACAGACTATTAGAATAAGTACCAGGATCAAATAAGTACGGGGTCGATTTGTTCGTTAAACTCTTCAAGGCGGTGCTCCAGCATGGCCACAGTCCAATTCCTGAAGCAAGTAAAAAATATCAGAAAAGAGCACAAAGTCTAACTGTGGAGGGAATAAGAATGTAAACAAGTTCCTTTTATGGCAATAAGGTGCAGAAAAAGGGTCCTGAGCGACCGTATATTTATTGCTAATGACGAACAGCTGCGAGGTCAAACTATAGAAACTGTGATGACGTTTAAAATAAACTAAACTAAAAATGGGTCTTTTGAACAACATGATAAAGCGATGGCATGAAAAGAGTCTACATTCCAATACCTGAAGAAAATTGAACAGGGAGGATATAAATGAGGAAAAATTTCAATATTGGCTGACAAGTGCAGGAATCAAAAGTGAAACTAATGGACTCTTGAATGCGACACAGGTTCAAAGTTTTCTAAGTAGAAACCGCAAATATCACGCAGTCAAGTCGACTACACTGCAGACTACACTGCAGATGTTGAGAGTGAACCAAATAGACACATTGTCTCTAGTTGTCCACTTGTAGCCAAGAAGGAATACATCTACAGGCATGACATAGTTGGGGCGCTCATATACTGCTAAATTATGTCAATATTATGAAATACATGCAGAAAAGAGATGATATAATTTACCCTAGAAGAGTTCTCAGAGATCAAGATGAATCAACCGGATATTGTTGTGAAGGATCATCAAGAGGAGAAACAACCCCCAAATTGAAGTATTAATTAGTCCCAACAGATTATAATATATCGCTCAAAGGAATGGGTACATTATGAAAATATAATAATCTAGAAACAGAAGATAACTAGAATGTGAAGACTGAAGTCAGAAACAATCCTTACTCTTTTACTTGCTTCAGTCATTTGACTGTGGCCATGCTGGAGCACCACCTTTAGACGAGCAAATTGACCCCAGGACTTATTCTTTGTAAGCCTAGTACTTATTCTATCGGTCCCTTTTGCCGAACCACTAAGTTACGGGGACGTAAACACACCAGCATCGGTTATCAAGCGATGCTGGGGGGACAAACACAGACACACAAACATATACACACACATACATTCATACATACATACATACATACATATATATATATATATATATATATATATATATATATATATATATATATATATATATATATATATATATATATATATATATACACATATATACGACGGACTTCTTTCAGTTTCCGTCTACCAAATCCACTCACAAGGCTTTGGTCGGCCCGAGGCTATAGTAGAAGACACTTGCCCAAGGTTCCACGGAGAGGGACGGAACCCGGAACTATGTGATTCGTAAGCAAGCTACTTACTGCACAGTCACTCCCACGCATACAAAACAATCCTTATAAAGCAATCCTTACAAAACTATCCCTACAATAACAGGCGTCTTGGAAATGATTAAACCAAGCAGATAAATACATAACCTAACTTAGATCTCCCAAAATAGACACAATGAACAGAAATTATCACTTTTCTCACTATTATTTAAAACGGATATTTATTAATTGTTTATAATTTTTCTAGAAGGGTTAAATACGGTCACGTATATTATTTCACTCGACACGCTAAATACAGTATCTATTTTATACTTTAATTATATTTTCTTTATTTCCATCTTTTGAAACGATACATTGTATATTCAAACCCTGTTATCTAGTGCTGTGAATAAGCAAGCAAGCATATAGGAAATTGCTTAATTGGATATTTGGCTAATGAAACTGACGAATGGGCTATGTCATCCGCATTTGTACATTGCTGAAAGCATGTCTTAATCTGTGTTGGTCTTTATGAGAGCATATCTTAAGGGTGTGCCAACTGCTCGTAAAAATTTCTTCTCTCCGTTCTGTCAACTTCATGTCCAGCTGTTATGGAATGTGGCCGAATTCAAGAAGCAACAGAGACTAGATTTATTGGTCACTGAAAAAAAAAAACAAAAAAAAACACGCTGACCGGGCGTAGTAAGACATATACCACTAACATTGTCGATGCTACGTCAATCGTAATAGCAATGTTGTTATCGTTACCAGAACTATTGCTGGTAACATTATTAACATCTCTGGCATTCTGGAGCAACAGGAAGTGAAGTGCTTTGCTCAAAAATACGACTCGTCGCCTGGTCCAGGAATCGAAACTACAATCTTACGATCATGAGTCCAAGGACTTTCATATAAATTCAGACAACATTCAAATTAATTATGCTTGTCCATAGTGTTCTTTGTCTAACTGTCGCTGTGTAATGTTTATCTTTTTATTGCCCACAGGGAGCTAAACATAGAGGGGAGAAACAAGGACAGATAGAGAGATTAAATCGATTACATCGACCCAAATGCGTAACTGGTACTTATTTAATCGACCCCGAAAGGATGAAAGGCAAGGTCGACCTCGGCGGCGTTTGAGCTCAGAACGTTACGGCAGACGAACTACCTATTTCTTTACTAGCCACAAGGGGCTAAACACAGAGGGGACAAACAGGGACCGACAAACGGATTAAGTCGATTATATCGACCCTAGTGCGTAACTGGTAATTATTTAATCGACCCCAAAAGGATGAAAGGCAAAGTCGACCTCGGCGGAATTTGAACTCAGAACGTAACGGCAGACGAAATACCGCTCAGCATTTCGTCCGACGTGCTAATGCGTAGCCGTATTTCGTCTGTTGTTACGTTGTGAGTTCAAATTCCGCCGAGGTCGACTTTGCCTTTCACCCTTTCGGGGCCGATTAAATAAGTACTAGTTACGTACTGCGGTCGATATAATCGACTTAATCCGTTTGTCTGTCCTTGTTTGTCCTCTCTGTGTTTAGCCCCTTGTGGATAGTAAAGAAATAGGTATTTCGTTCTGAGTTCAAATTCTGCCGAGGTCGACTTTGCCTTTCATCCTTTCGTGGTCGATAAATTAAATACCAGTTTTGTGTAATGGGGTCGATCTAATCGATTGGCCCCCTCCTCAAAAATTGCTGCCCTTGTGCCTAGAGTACAAAAGAATTTTCTCTAGGGCAGAGAAGCGCACTGTATGCATTCTCAGATTGCACACGCAAATTTACAGGTAAAATATGTATTTAAAAAATTAATAAATAAATAAATTCTAGAATGGATGTTGTTTTCACAGCGATAATGCTCTTCTCAGTACATGAACCGTTCCAGTTAACACGATTTTTTGCCCTTCGTGTACGGATGGTAAGCCTGGTATCATTTTCAAATAGGTTTCAGTACCTTTTTTTTATCATTCCTAGAAATCTTACAATCACTGGCACTGTAGTCGCTTTGAGATGCCACATTTTTTAAATTTCTATTAGCAAGTCTTTTATTATCATTATTATTATTATTATTATATTATTATTATTATTATTATTATTATTATTATTATTATTATTATTATTATTATTATTGAAGACTCACGAAGTATCCAATATTGTGATACTGCAGATTGAAGCTATTATGTGTACCGGGAATTTACGCTCAAATTCTTCGTCACATTTCTGAAAGTATTAAAAGTAGTCGACAAAAACATGACTTCGCCAGCTTTTTTATTCCAGCATTTGAGAATTTCAAACTCCAATTCGGTTTAATATTCTGCTTTTTCTTTCCCCTTATTCTTGACTTGCTTATTTTATGGACATACCATGTCCTTAACAAGACGAAGTTTTCCATTGTCAATGAGTTCAAAACTGGTTTGTTGTGTTTTATTCTTCTTTCAGTAATCCCATAAAAACTCACTTCAACCTTTTCAAGTACTTGCGTTTCTGTTGCCATCCAAATAATCATAGTTCTTTCCTCAGCGCATTCAAATCCAAACATATGGCGAAAATTCCATTGCAGTCTTGCAACAAGTTTATCATATTCTTTTATTCTTTTTCTTGTTTCAGTCATTTTGACTGCGACCATGCAGGAGCACCACCTTTAGTCGAACAGATCGACCCCAGGACTTATTCTTTGTAGGCCTAGTACTTATTCTATCGGTCTATTTTACCGAACCGCTAGGTTACGAGGACGTAAACACACCAACATCGGTTGTCAAGTGATGGTGGAGGACAAACACACACATACACGCACACGCACAAACACACAAACACACACACACACACACATACATACACATATATATATATATTTACTGGGTAGTTTAGCTTAATGGTAAAACACTTGATGCATAATCACATGGCCGGCCGGTAACGTATTTTTCTGCAATGTATGGATAATTCATCCTGATCACGCTATTTATTAGCATTATGACGCGTTTGAGAATAAAAAAAAATATTTCTGTATCTTACATATATATATATATATATATATATATATATTTACTGGGTAGTTTAGCTTAATGGTAAAACACTTGATGCATAATCACATGGCCGGCCGGTAACGTATTTTTCTGCAATGTATGGATAATTCATCCTGATCACGCTATTTATTAGCATTATGACGCGTTTGAGAATAAAAAAAAATATTTCTGTATCTTACATATATATATATAATATATATATATATATATATATATATATATATATATATATATATATACCACAGGCTTCTTTCAGTTTCCGTCTACCAAATTCACTCACAAGGCTTTGGTCGGCCCGAGGCTATAGTAGAAGACACTTGCCTGAGGTGCCATGCAGTGGGACTGAACCCAGAACCATGTCTTTGGTAAGCAAGCTTTTTACAACACACCCACTCCTGTATATTCGTTTTGAGTTGGTTGAGCACATTCTGATGAATGTCAGCCATAATCTCATATTATTCGCCGCTCAATCTACATTTGTGTGAACAGTTCTGCTTATTTAGTATTCTTTTGATACGATTTACCCGAAGGGTGAAGGCGCGTCGCTTAGTGGTTATGGTATTCAGCCCACGATCGTAAGGTCGTGAGTTCAGTTCCTGACAATGCATTGTCTCCTTGAGCAGGACACTTTATTTCACTTTGCTCCATTCCACTCAGCTGGCTGAAATGAGTAAGTACCTGTATTTCAAAGTGCCGGCTTTGTCACATTCTGTGTCACGCTGAATCTCCCTAAAAACTACGTTAAGGGTACACCTGTGTGTGGAGTACACGTGTCCGTCCTTGTTTGTCCCCTCTATGTTTAGCCCCCTGTGGGCAATAAAGAAAAAGGTACACCTGTGTGTGGAATACTCAGCCACTTTCACGTTACTTTCACGAGCAGGCTGTTCTGTTGATCGGATCAACTGGAACCGACAAAGTGCCAGTTTTACCTGAAAAGTTTATTTTATGCTACTAAAATCAATCATACAGTCACTTCTTTTAATAATATCATATTTTAATCAAAGTGAGCAGTCCATTTCATATCCTATTTATGATTTCTTTTTGAAAGTGGTGCTTCCCTCTAGCAAAGTTTGATTTTCTCTCACGTTTTCCTGTGTACTTTTCAAGTTGAACTCTGCCAAATGAGTAAATAATCCTTCCCTTAGCACCTTCTTGAGAAGAATTTTTCTTCCACGTAGAATATTAATCCTGTTTTCTCAAATTCTACAATTGCGTTTCACCTTGGGCAAGTGTCTTACATTATAGCCCCAGGCCAACCAAAGCATTGTAATTAGATTTCGTAGACTGAAACTGAAAGAAGGCCAGTGTGTCCTTGTGTAGGTGTGCGTGTATGCGTGCATATGTGTGCGTGTGTGCCTGTGTATGTGCGTATGTGTGTGCGTATGTGCGTATGTGTGTGCGTGTGTGTGCGTGTGTGTGTGTATCTCTGCGGTTTTGTTTGTCCCCCACCACTGCTTGACAACAGGTGTTGGTTTGTTTATATCGCCGTAACTTAAAGGTTCGGAAAAAAGGACTGAAGTCGATTTGTTCGACTAAATCTTCTACGGTGGTGTCCCAGCATGGCCGTAGGCTAAACACTGAAACAAGTAAATGATAGGATATAAAAAAGAATCTCTTCAACACTCATTAACCCATTTCTTCCTCCTGTAATTTTCCAGTATAATCGGTCTGCATCCGATTATGATTCATGCTATGTAACGTTTGTCGCTTTTTCACTTCATCCTTTCTCTGCGCAATGATTCTTACTCCATAAAGCGGCGAGCTAGCAGAATCATTAGCACGCCGAGCAAAATGCTTAGAGGCATTTCATCCATCTTTACGATCTGAGTTCAAATTCTGCCGATGACGACTTTGCCTTGCATCCTTTCGGGGTCGATTAAATAAGTACCAGTTGATTACTGGCGGTCGATGTAATCGGCTCTACCCGCCCCTCAAAATTGTTGGCGTTGTACCAAAATTTGAAAGACATTATTCTTACTTCATATCTTATTAGTAGCACTGCTTTCAAATTGATTGTTTTTATGATATTTCTTGCATTTAATGTGGATTTAAAAATTTTAATTTTACAAAAAATTATTTGCTGAGAACTTACATACTTTTTACCTTTGTCACTTATACGCTTCTTTTACGTCTAAGAAGCTGACCCTCTTATCTCAGGAAAATCCATTCCAGCATTATTTAGGATTCTCCCACGCTTTATCTCTATCAAAGCACAGATTTATCAATATCGGATGTCATCCCGGTGTCACTACTAAATATTCCTGCGGTTTGCATCAAAGAAACCAGCTTATTCTTGTATTTGCCATAAAGTTTTAAATCGTTCATGAGAAAGTGATGATTTATTTTCACCCAATCCTTTCTAAGTGAATATCCTTCATTAGCTTTATTCAGAATAATCGACAAATGGATCAGTGCTGTTAAGAAGAATATAGGAAAACAGGCTGTCCCCTTGAAAGAGTCTTCTAATCTGTACATCTCTTAATCTCTCCCTTTCTGATGATTACTGCTCTCCTATTTCGCATTGCATTTTCTTACAGAGATTTTCCATTAGCTTGAACAGTTCTAGGCAACGTTTGATCCACGAAGATGGAACTAGGTCATATACTCTTTCATAATCGATCCAAGCGATGCACGAATTTGTCATTATCTTTTCTGAAGTTTTTCTCAATGTCATCTTATTGATCATTAATTGGTCTTTCGTTCCCTGCTCTTTTTCCCAACAACTCTTCTGTTCGCTAGGTTCTAAATGTTTCCTGTTTGAATGTTGGTATATCTTTTTTGCAATTATCCCTGTAAGCAGTTTCCATACAAGTGGTAAACACGTAATTGGTCGATAGCTTGAAACAGCGTTTCCTTTGAACTGCTTTTCTATATCAGGCAAGTTCTTCCTCTAGTTAACCTCAATGACACATCTCTACTTGACACGTATTTAGGTATGTTTCTATGGTTTCATGAATATTTGTACATTCTCTCAACAAGTAACTATGGACAAGATCTTGTCCAGCAATTTCCACTTACTAGCTATATCCCAACTGCTTTCAACCTTTACTTTCTTGCTAGTGAAATTCTGTGCCTCAACACTTTCGGTGTCAGTCTCTGCTTGCTTTAGTCACTAAGCTTCGCATTTTTTCCTTCATTTCTCCCCCAAAATAATTCCCTTTCTCTAATATCCTATTATATTTATTGTTTCTCACATTCCCCTCGGGAATATCTGGATTGATTGGTCTTGGTGCTTTTGTTTATATTCATTGTTTCGCCGCAGTTTTTGATTTTGAAAGCTTTTGTCTTTACACTCTTTATTTGTAGCTCCTCAGTGAAACTTTCAGTTCCTTTTTGCTTACCCGATACGTTTCTCACCAGCCTACCTTTCACTTCTCTCTTTATTTTGCCAAGCTAGTGTAACTTGCTTATAGCTTTTCTAAGGCAACTAATCTTTATTAACATCAGTGTTTTCTACCAAGATACCTTTCTTTTGTTCCCCACCCCTGCCCAACATGCCTGAAATTACATTACCAACCGTTAATATTAATGTGTTAATTTCTTTACTATTTTCACTGCTAATTTTATCAATCAACATCTTTACTTTTGATGTGTTTACTTTAATCTTGCTTCGATCTACGATCACCAAATTAACTGATTCTAAGACAAGCCTATAGTGCTTCAGTTTATACCTCAGTTTTTCAAAGATCTCTCATTGATCCTTATCAATGTTGTCCACATTAATTTGCCTTTCGTTGTGCACGCTCTCACTTGCCATTGCTTGAACATGAAAGTTGATTTCTCTTGATTTGGTTGTAGAGTTGTCGTCCATCAGATTCTGATGTGACGTTTACTGAAATCCTCGGTTGATCTTTCTCTGTACCCTTCAACTTCTAAGTCAGGGAAGGTTTCTTTTTTTCCACTCCTGAAATACAATGGCAAGCAAGATGTTGTCCATTATTTTCCACTGTTGGAAATGTTTTTTTCTCCAGAATCTTCGATTCCTTTTACTTTCTTGTAAAATAACATTTCATTGTTATCTAATTGACTTCTTCTTTCTATTTCTTTTACAACTAAAAAATAACAGGCTGACGTCTAGGTCTGCGCTAATGTACCGCGGAATATCTAACGAGCGAGAAACCTTCACCAAAGTCGCCACAGTATTATCAAGTAGTTTATGAAAGACATAATATATGTCCCTTGGAATAGAGAGATACTAGAGAACGACGCAGACTGAGACCAGTGAAGCAGGTGACTTGGAACTCCAAGGATGGAAGATAATATAAGAGTTATAGATTTGGACATGAACAGGAGTAAAAACCCTTTGTGTGAAATTTGTCTGAACAAGAATGAAAAAACAATTTTGACATAATCACATAATATTAATCACTTATGAAATTAACAAGAACACTATCTGTATCATCAACATATTTAAAATACAAGCTGTAAGTAACAACGCATTTAGGGTACTGGACTGGAGCGAGATGGACCTAAATTTTGTAGTCTAAAAGAAGAGAAATTTGTTTTAAAAAGGCTATATACATAAGTGTGGCAACCTGAGACTGTAGATTCCTAGAAGTGAATGTGGTAAGATTCATAGAAGAAAATATAGAGCATCAGGGATCAAAGTAAGAATGCAGTTATTAATGTTGCCCATTGCCTTTCTACGACTCTTGTTGACTTCTATATAACGAAAACATAAACACCGAATTCAAAATAACAAAAAATACTGACAACGAAAATAAAAACGTCGAGAATGTAACCCAGGGCAGATAGATACAGCATATTCAAAAACAAATAAAATGAACAAACGCAGCAAAATCGCCCATCCCACTCTGCCCTGAAACATCCGCAGAAAACAACCCAACAAAAGTGAAATATGAATGAACAGACACATTAGAAGAGAATGTGGGAAATGTTTTTCAATTGGAATTTCTAATGATGGAAATTTTGACTATGAAAATTATCTAAAGGGCGGAAATAGTTAAAGAATTAAAATCAAAGGAAGTTGTTCATGTGGGTCAACGAAAATCACCTCCTCAGAAATAAATTTTCACGATAAAATAGCAACAACAATAAACAGGTTAAACTTAGTCGTCGTCGAATTATTAAAAACTTATAAGCAACATAAACATCAACGGGCTAACAACAAAAATATATAAAGCAGTGACAGGAGTTACAAAGGTATGCGACTACTCCCTGGAAATTAGTAATACAGGAATGTCAATACATGAATGTGGAAAACACAGAAAATTTAATATGTCGCCCATATTTAAAAGATGGCTGCCTGTCCTCTTATTGAATTTTTAACTGAGTTTAATCGAATTTAATATATTATTTGAAATTTAGGAAGAGAGTTCAGTCGATTATATTGACCCCAGTAACTTATTTTATCGACCCCGAAAAAAGATGAAAGGCAAAATTGATAGCCGTGGAATTTAAATTCAGAACGAGACAATGAACGAAATACCACGAAGCATTTTGTTCGGGGTACTAACGATTCTGCCAGCTCGGCGCCATCTGAAAAGTTATTAATAAAAGAAAATATCAATCAATCCCTCAAGAAGTGAATAACGAAAAAAAAAAAACACAAAGGAAAACTACAAACCCATAGCCTGCCTAATTGCATCTTACAAACGCTTAACTGCAATGATAGATAATTGACTGGAAAAACAATTTACTAACCGAGGAACACGAACAAAAACTCATATCGTTCTAAAGATGAAGTAGTGATCGACATAGCCCAAACTGATGATTGTAAACGGAGAAAGGTCTGAGTATTGCAGGGATTGACAGTCATTCGAGTTTTTACAATATTCTCCTTACGTGGATCATGGAATTATTATCCAAGATAGGGACAAAGCTACTAATTACCTGATACATCGCATGTGGCATGAGCAAATAGTAAATATATCTGCCGATGAAAAAATTGGATTACAATAACAAATCCATTTCTATGGTAAGAGGAATGTTTCAAAAAGACTCCTTCCCTCTTCACCTTTTCTGTCGGAAGTTAAAATTTTCAACTAGTATGTTAACTGGACAAGACTCGGTCACAAATGAAAGGACAATCAACAATCTTTTTTTACGAGGGGATGCTGAAAAGTTCCTGCTTTGGATGAAAGATAATAGAGGAGGATCAGGTAATTATGATTTTATTCGATATATTTCCCTCTCAGATTCACAGTTATTGCTGCGATCCTTCAGTTTTTCTAAGCCCTGTAAACAACTCGGAAGGTTGGGCCTCCAATCAGGTCTTTCGTTATACTCTTAAAATCAAGAACATTTCAGCAGCCCCTAGGCAACATCAAATCGTTTCTGGAAAATGATAAGCAGCTAGAAACACTACTACAGACAGTACACGGATTTAATAGAGAAAATGATATGAGATTTAGATTGGAAACTATGCACCAAGTCAAGTTGAAAAACGGAGAATCAATTAAAATAATGATCTTATCTTAACAACATGGTTGCGAAAAAGTAAATACAAATAGGGAAGGGCTTCATATATACAGTGAGTTGAAAACTTCAGTCCCATAAGAACATCCAAACAATAAGTAGAGAATCTTCTCTCGAGAGGTTTTAAAATCCAAAGCCAAAAAGCAAGGAAGATAATTCCAGTTAAATTGGTTGATCTAAATTGTTGTACTACGCAATCAGTGCTGTGTAGAGTGGATTTGATGATGTTTTAAGAGAACTGGTGAAAGTCAGCTGTTTTTAGGTTTTATTAGGCTGTACTCAGTTAACAAGACTGGTTACACAAGTGATTCATTTCTAAGTACACATAAAAATTCTCTTTATATATATATGGTATGGAACACTGAGACTAGATAAAATTAGCATCGTATGGTCGGTAAACATAAAGATATGCTGTTTCATACCAATGAAGGTACCGGATCTAAGTTCAAGGAATCGACCATCCTATATGTTAACGAACGACGGGGTGGGATAAGGAGAGGATGTACAGTAAATTATAGTAAACATGAAAAAAAAAAAAAACATATTTTTAAACTATATAAGTACATATAAAATTATAATATAAACGAATTCAATAGGGAAGAGACAAGTGTATTTATAGATAGTATTGAACAGCTGTAATTTTAAAATTAAAAGGTCAAAACACCATACACAAAAGCATGTGGATCTTATTTTTAATTACATTTTCTAACTACACCTCAAAATACTTCCCGACTGAACTCCAGTGAAACCAAAACAATACTCACACCTAAAAGCACATGCACATAAGTAATAACATCCCAAAAATTACGCAAACGCACTCACACAGCTGTATACGCCAATGCCCTTTAATATACACAAAGACCACAAGGAGACAAACATTGGGGTACACGCAAACAAATATATGTATATACACATAAGTATACATACATACATTCATATGCATACATGTGTATATATGTGTATTTATATTTTGTTTATATCTGTTTTTGTATGAATTCAAATAAATATAAGTTATACATGTATACACTTATATACACATGTATACACACATATACATACATACATATAT
This sequence comes from Octopus sinensis, assembly GCF_006345805.1. NCBI lineage: Eukaryota > Metazoa > Mollusca > Cephalopoda > Octopoda > Octopodidae > Octopus > Octopus sinensis. The sequence goes on along the minus strand of NC_042998.1, from coordinate 70,032,852 downwards.
ATATATATATATATAATATATATATATATATATTATATATATATATATATATATGCAGGAGTGGTTGTGTGGTAAGTAGCTTGTTTACCAACCACATGGTTCCCACTGCGAGGCACCTTGGGCAAGTGTCTTCTACTATAGCCTCGGGCCGACCAAAGCCTTGTGAGTGGATTTGGTAGACGGAAACTGAAAGAAGCCCGTCGTATATATGTACATATATATATTATATATATGCGTGCGTGTGTTTGTGTGTCTGTGTTTGTCCCCCTAGCATTGCTTGACAACCGATGCTGCTGTGTTTATGTCCCCGTTACTTAGCGGTTCGGCAAAAGAGACCGATAGAATAAGTACTGGGCTTACAAAAGAATAAGTCCCGGGGTCGATTTGCTCGATTAAAAGGAGGTGTTCCAGCATGGCCGCAGTCAAATTACTGAAACAAGTAAAAGAGTAAAGAGTAAAGAGTATATATATATATATATATATATATATATATATACACATACATACATACATGCACACAGACTCACATAAACACGCACATATACTCACTTAGATATGTATAGTTCTTACATATAAATGAACATATACACAGAACTGTATAAATGCAAGCACTCGTGCCTATTTAAATATAGAAATTGAAATATACATCCACACACTAGCACAGATATGGATACATATATATGCATATGTACATACATACCAGAATGTAGACATATATCTCCTGTTTCCCATCACCTACCATCCCTCCACCTACCCCTCCAACACACCATTCTCCGGGCCTTCCAGCAACTCCAGTCCGGCCCCGCCACCTCGCACATATTCCTCAACCAACCCCTTCCCTGCTTCAAACGAGCCCACAAACTGCGTGACCTCCTGGTCCATAGTTTCTTCCCTCACTCCACCTCTCAACCTCACTCGTTCCCCTGCTCCCACCCACGCTACCGCATTTGTCCTTATCTCTCCGATACCACCATTCTCACAGGCACCCATCATCGACCCCATCATATCACCGACTCCTTTACCTGCACTTCTAACAATGTCATTTACTGCATCTCCTGCTCTTTCTGCCCTTCTCTGTACATCGGTCAAACGGGATGCCGCTCGGTTGACCGGTTTGCGGAACACCTCCGAGACATCAGACTCGGCAATGACACCCCGGTCTCGCACTATTTCCGCTCTACTGGTTATTCACTTCAATACCTGTTGTCTGTGTTCGGATTGTCTTTGTACAGGGGTCATCCAGACTTCCGCCTTCGCCATGAACAGACAGGAATGTTATATATGAGAGGGTAAAAAGTATTTTTACAAATATCAGAATGCTTGAATATTGTCTTATACATTGTCTATTACTGAGGTAAGATCAAATCATGGTTAACCAAGGTAGGGAACTATTTATTGATATTGATCCAGGTTATAAAGTATATTAGTGTAGGTTTAATGATTAAGTGAAAGTTTATGCATAGTTAGCCTATTGGAAAGATTTAAGGTGCGAGCATCATTGAGTAGAAAGTATTTTTACAAATAACAGACTATTTGACTATGGCCGAATAATTATTTATTGCTAAGATTTGAACAAATTATGGTTAACAAAGGTAGGAAATTATTCAATTGCATTGATCTATATAATAAATTTTATTAGTGTAGATTCAATAATTAAATGTAAGGTAAAGTATAGTTATCATAGAGGAATGATTTGTATATAGGGTGTTGGCACCGGACAATCTATTCATCACGCTGATTAATAATATTCGATTTAATTTTATTAATATGGAACACCTCAGACACTCAGAGCCCACACCAGCCACCGCAACCTTTATATGGTTGTACATTACTTACAATAGACCATGTAATTTTAAATTCAATATTATTGTCAGTGAGAGAATGTACAAATTTAGCTTGAGATATACTATTAGCTTTTTCTTTATGCCTTGATGTAGATCTGAGATTATTCCAACGAAGACTGGATGAGGAAGAGGACGCACCAATATAAACATGTTCTTTACCAAGAGTAGTGATTTTCCCTAAGGCACTGGCTATTAATGGTACATAGTGATTTATTACTAAGGTTACATAGAACTAAGTTGGCCTGATTATTAGTAGGAATGAGAGAGAGAGAGAGGAGAGAGAGAGAGAGAAAGGCAATGCTACTGATTATTCACAATATAGTTAATGAAGCTCTCTATACATTAAATACAGTAAGATTTAACACATGTAATGTAGGGGCTTAGATAAAGAAACAGAGATAAGAAAATTGCAGAGTAAAACACACGCACAAAGAAAAGGATATGAAGGAATACTACATATGAGTTAAATTAATGCTTAAAATAAAACCAAGTATAGAAAATAATATAATAGGTATTACTATCCAAGCTACTCTAACAAAGTTTCGTTCATATGTTTTCAGCTGTATGTTCAATGAATTAACAAAATTAGAGAAAGAAACAAGAACAACAGCATCAATAATGATAACTTCTATTAGAATAAACCACCTCAAATCAGTCACAGTATATTATATTTATCACGAATACTGGGAAATGGAGGGGTACTATAGAGAACTATAATATAGCTATAATATTGCATGTCCCCTGTGAGATTACAAAAATATCTAGTTGAGAATACGTGGCAACTAATAAAAAAAAAGATACACAAACATGAGCAAAACAAAAAAAAATCCGTTCTTCGTCTTCAAAGAATCTAGTGAATATAGGAACTAAAGTTTTGGTCAATGGTGATGAGAATGAAGAAACTACAATAGGAATTACTGAAAAGCTAAAACCTAAGATAAAAATGGGACTTAGTCCGAACGTGGCTAACATCAGAAAAAAATGAAAGAATAAAAAAAAGAGACAGGATAAAGAATATCTCAGCACTGACTGAAAAGCGCAGGCTAGAAAGCTGAGACCGAAGGAATTTATATTGTAGCACAATACCGAAGCCTTCTTCCCAGAAACAACATGTAGAGAAACAGAACACAAAAAGCAACTGCAGCATATATGGAGGTTGTGAAGAAGCAATTAATCACAATGTTTCTGCATGCCTAGTCTTAACCAAAAGCGTGTAGGAAATATAAACTCAACCAAAAAGCCGAAATTCTGGATAAACTGATAAAGATGGTTTTCTCCTATCGTAATCACAGAATGAGAAAATATATTCTCTGCAGCTCGACAAGTTACTTTGACTGGTTACTTTGACAAGTCTGATCAGCAAGATAATATTATTGATATTTTAAAATGGCTTCAGTTTTGACGTTAACAATGTTATAGGAAAAACGGCGAAATGTTACTGATAACAGAAATTAACACAGCGTACTCAAAGTGTTGTTGAAGTACATGCACATATGTGTAAAAGTGTGTGTGTGTGTGTGTGTGTGTGTGTGTGTGTGTGTGTGTGTGTGTGTGTGTGATTACATGTAACCGTGTCTGCAGAAAAACACAGAAATACATGCGTGTATGAACAGAGTAAACCTATAGACATGCAAGTGAATCTGCAGTAAACTTGTGTATAAAATGTATTACGATTTTGCCAGCAACACGTGGATAAACTAGAAATGGTCTCAAAGAATGATAACGTTACTATACTCTGGGACACGTCGATTCATAAAACAAGAAGAGTAAACCTGATTGGCTAGATTATTGATGTGAAAGGCTGATCAGAAAGAGAGTTTTCCTGGCTTATCTATCAATTCCATCATAAATGCAGTAACTATCGAAATATACAGATCTAAAATAGTTATAACCAAAACATGGGATTCAAGAACTGAAGCAAAATTTGTAGTAATAGTTTCACTGGGAATTAATTTAAAAACGAGGGCGAAAACTATTTAACCAAATATTTAACGGGATTTATACATATACACAACAAACCAAAACAAGTTGTATAATAGGCGCAGGAGTGGCTGTGTGGTAAGTAGCTTGCTAACCAACCACATGGTTCCGGGTTCAGTCCCACTGCGCGGCACCTTGGGCAAGTGTCTTCTGCTATAGCCTCGGGCCGACCAAAGCCTTGTGACGGAAACTGAAAGAAGCTTGGTAGACGGAAACTGAAAGAAGCCCGTCGTATATATGTATATATATATGCGTGTGTGTGTGTTTGTGTGTCTGTGTTTGTCACCCAAGCATTGCTTGACAACCGATGCTGGTGTGTTTATGTCCCCGTTACTTAGCGGTTCGGCAAAAGAGACCGATAGAATAAGTACTGGGCTTACAAAAGAATAAGTCCCGGGGTCGAGTTGCTCGATTAAAGGCGGTGCTCCAGCATGGCCGCAGTCAAATGACTGAAACAAGTAAAGAGTAATATATAAAAGAGAAGACTGTCAATGTGTTTATTTTTAACCGTAGAGGATGGAAGACTGGTCGGTGCATAAGGTTATTGCAGACATTCTGCGACCAGTGAGACTGATTCCATTAATTCTCACGATGAAATATTACAAGTCAATACTGCTGGTAAGAAACAAGAGTAAAGAAGGAATCCCGAGGGTCTGAGAAGAATGTTCGGAATCTTTGCTGATGGAGAAGGCGTCAAGATCGCCTTTTTCAAAGTTCTCCAGGACGGGTGAGAATAGAAGAAAAAACAAAACTCTGCAGATACCCAAGGTGCACAGAGCCGCGCTCAATTAAGCAGTACGAAGATGCAACACGAACAAGACTACAATATATATATATATATATATATATATATATATATATATATTCAGCTTCTAAGCTGAAGTGAAGACGGCATCTTCTTTGTCTATCTCCTTACCCCCTTGGAGGTTTTAGGTAAAATTATACTAATGTGTCCATCTGTTTTAATTTGATTTAATTCTATGTCTTTATGCAACTGAGGATTGCATTGTTCAATTAAATGAAGATGTTTGAAACGATCGTACTGCATTACCTCTGGATGTCCTTGTAGCTTATTTTGATTTATATATATATATATATATATATATATATATATATATTATATATATATATATATATATATATACACACATACACACACACACCACACACACATATATATATATATATATATCGACTTGATAAAGTCGATCATGGAATGATATGTCACAAACTGCGTGATCTCAACATAGTTGGAAAACTGGGAGAATGGTTTCATGACTTTCTGAAGGATAGAAGTCAGGTGGTAGTAGCCAATGGGGCCACCTCCATTAACACACAAATAGTGAGCGGTGTTCCGCAGGGCACTGTTCTGGGACCACTACTGTTCATAATGGCCCTCTCAGACATGCCCTCAGCCACGCAGAGAGCCACGATCACAAGTTATGCAGATGATACAAAAGTTTCACAGGCAATACAGAACCCTGAGGACACTAAACACCTGCAATGTGAGCTGGACGGAAATATACAAGTGGGCTGAAAAGAATAGCATGCAGTTCAATGGCTGGAAAGTTTCAAGCTTTATACTATCAGCATGCAAAACTGAATGCAATACCCAATGAATACACTGGACCCGGAGGGATTGCAATCCCAGAGGCACAATCAGTGCGTGACCTGGGATTCACATGAGTGATGACGCGACCTTTCATGTACATGTTGCTAAACTGACAATGAAATGTAGACGGCTGGCTGGATGGATTCTTAGAACCTTTAGAACAAGAGAACAAGAAACCATGATGGTCCTCTGGAAGACACTTGTCCTAAGCCACTTTGACTATTGCTCTCAGCTATGGTCACCATCCAGTGTCAAGTTGATCACAGAACTTGAGGCGATCCAATGAAGCTACACAAAGAAGATAGCCTCTATGCAGAATGTAAGCTACTGGGAAAGAATCAAGAGATTAAAATTATATTCCCTGGAGCGTAGGCGGGAAAAGATATGCCATAATATACATCTGGAAGATCCTGGAGGGAAGTGTCTGAACTTTGGCATCGAGAGTTACGCAAATGCCAGAACTGGGCGCCACTGCGTGGTGCCTAGGACTCCAAACCTGCCATCAAGATGTAGGAACAAGATTCTGTGATAGCCTGGGCTTCCGAGGCCCACAGCTCTTCATATCCTCACGAAGAACCTGAGAGACCTGCATGGGGTGGATACAAAGTCTTTAAAATGAAGCTGGATCTCTCCTGTCAGGTGTCCCAGATGAAACCAACTTCACGCAGGAGGGGCAGATGAGGGCAGCTGCATCGAACTCTCTCATGCACCAAATAGCAGTTGCTAGAAAGCCTCCATGAAGTGAAACCAAGTAGCAACACCAAATGGCGGTGCCACAGCTCATAAGCTGAAACTAGAATCAATCAATCAATCAATCAATCATATATACATACATACATACATACATACATACATGCTTTTGCACCGCACACAAGCTTTAAGTTGCTAAGTTTATATTCATACACCATTATACAAGATTATTCATAAGAATTGCTATATATTCTTTTGTTTCAGTCATTTGACTGCGGCCATGCTGGAGCACCGCCTTTAGTCGAATTAATCGACCCCACGAGTTACTCTTTGTAGGGCTAGTACTTTTTCTATCTGTCTATTTTGCCGAACAGCTAAGTTACGGGGACGTAAACACACCAATATTGGTTGTTCAGCGAATGTGGGGAGACAAATACAGACACACAAATATATATATGTGTGTATATATATATGTGTGTGTGTGTGTTTGTATGTGTTGTGTGTGTGTGTGTGTTGT
>NC_042998.1:70018709-70021209 GCF_006345805.1 Octopus sinensis | reverse complement strand
TAGCAGAAGACACTTGCCCAAGGTGCCACGCAGTAAGGCTGAACCCGGAACAATGTGGTTGGGCAGTGTGTTGCTTACTATACAGCCGAAGTTAGAAATAATTATTGGATCAAAATTATCGACTTGTTCACTTTAAGGCAGTAGTTCCCAAAGTGGGCGGTACTGCACCTCCCCCACCCGGGGTGCAAAGACTCTGGAGGCGTTGAAGAAAAGTGGGGTGATAATGGAGTGGCCGAAATGAGGCAATGGATGTAAAAAAAAAAGCACAAAAGTAATGGGTTAATTACGTTTGCTTTTATTTGTGAAATGTTTAGAATTTACTGGAGAAAGTGGTCTATGTTTGTGGTGGTGAGTTTGGTTGTGGTGGTGGGGCAATGGGAATGTGGCCCGGGTGCCTAGGGGGCGACAGCCTGAAAGGTTTTGGGAATCACTACTTTAAGGCAATGCTTATTTTGTTCATATCATTGGAACACCACTTAACAGGTTATGTATCATAGATAATCCCATTACCACATAATTTAACCGTCTATTCATTTTAGGCTGCATTGCTGCTATACCATTTTAACTGGTTACATGTCTTAGACCAAGCCATTGCCATACCATTTCACTGATCATTGATCTTAGACCCGGACATTGCTGTATCATATAGGCTGCATCTTAGAGAAAAGCATTAAGTTAATAGTAAATGTTTGTGTACTACCTCTATTTCCACTGATACAGTGTTTTCTGCTCCTCTGAGCTAATAGGGTTCTTTACTGTCATCAGTCAAATCCAGTCTCGTTATCCATACTCTCTTTCTTTCTTTCTTTCTTTCTTTCTCTCTCTTTCTCTCTCTCTCTCTCTTTCTCTCTCTTTCTCTCTCAACCCTTAATCTTCATACTCAACACTTTGGCTAAACTTACAATCTTCTAGAATTCTCCCTTGGTCATGTCTTATTGTCATGAGTTCAAGTTACAGATCCAACCGCACTGATCTCATTGACTACATCTAACTTACCAGTCTTAGAGTGTCTTTAAGGTTTTTGCAGACTGATTCTTCCCTTGAAATATGTTTTAAAACGTATTTACAAAACACAAGTGACAAGCCACTACGAAGGTAGAGTAGCTGTAGGTTCTCATATAATTTATTTCGTATATGAGTTTGCTGGAACACTGCCATTAATTCTTTCGTTGAGTTACTGGTATTCATGGCAGACAGAAGTTTGATGCTGCTGTCTCTATCTGTATCTTTCGCGCTGAAGAAAGTTCAGTTCCTACATCTGACTTCCTGGACATTATAGATAATTGTCCCTTCGTGTTATCTTCCTCGGATCCTTATATAAAAGAACTAATTATAAATCATATGAAAGCAGGAATGAGTACCACGTTATTGTGCATGAAATTGAAAATTTTCTGTTCTGATAATTTAGCAGCCAACCAAAATTGGTCATCAAAAGTTTTCAATATTTTGAATTATAGATAAACATCTATAAGTAAAGATGTTGTGATAAGAATATATCGTTGATGGTTACGTATGTATAAATATCTATATGGTAGCTATCTAGTGATAATTATGTAGAGATAAAGAGCCATTGATAACCATACGAGACGATAATTACGTAATATTTCATACAGCAAACGAATTAATACATATAGATTTTTAACATTGAGAAGATACTTTATAATGCAGACACCCAACCGCGTACATGCAAATAAGTGCGACAATCGATTTCATTGGCCACAATACATACTGCAAAATAGCAAAATCAACAGTCATTTGAACTCAGACATAAAGAAATGGAAATACATATGCAAGTCATGCTGTTTTGTGTCTGTACTAATTCGGCTGTTCATCACTCCGTGGAGCAATAATATTCAAGATATTTATTCTCAATCTAAAACTATCCTCAAGAACCATTTGGTGCTCGACAATGTCATTATTGTGTCATTATCATGAGGTCGACTTTGCCTTTCACCTTTCGGGGTCGACAAATTAAGTACCAGTGAAACATTAGGGTCGACGTAATCGACTAGATTCTTCTGCCAAAATTTCAGGCCTTATGCCTTTAGTAGAAATATTATACATGGCTTCAAGAAGGCGGCTAGCTGGCAATAGTTGTTAGCACGTCGGACAAAATGCTTAGCGGCATTTCTTCCGGCTTTTTACATTCTGAAGTTAAGTGCCGCTGACTTTGTGCTTCATCCTCACAGGTTCAATAAAACGCAACAGTTTAGCACTGGTTCGGGGTAATGGACTGCCCTCCCTCACAGATTGAGACTTTATACTGTAAGTAGAAAGAATTATTATGGTTTCGATTTTAGATTCAGGCAAACCCTACCCTAGATTCGAAACTGCAACTCTGCAGTTTTTCAGCTTATGTTTTCGTAACTTGGAAATTTTAACCCTGAAATTTTCTTTGCAGCAAAGTTCTAAATATTATTCTAATTTTAGAATAAACCACCCATATACTCATCACATACACGCACACAAATATATTTGCATATATCTGATAAGTATCTAC
>NC_042998.1:70008191-70018609 GCF_006345805.1 Octopus sinensis | reverse complement strand
TCTATATGGTAGCTATCTAGTGATAATATGTAGAGATAAAGAGCCTTGATACCATACAGACGATTAATTACGTAATATTTCATACAGCAAACGAATTAATATATAGATTTTTACATTGAGAAGACTTTATAATGCAGACACCCAACCGCGTACATGCAAATAAGTGCGACAATCGATTTCATTGGCCACAATACATACTGCAAAATAGCAAAATCAACAGTCATTTGAACTCAGACATAAAGAAATGGAAATACATATGCAAGTCATGCTGTTTGGGTCTGTACTAATTCGGCTTGTTCATCACTCCGTGGAGCAATAAATATTCAAGATATTTATTTCTCAATCTAAAACTATTCCTCAAGAACCATTTTGTGCTCGACAATGTCATTATTGTGTCATTATCATGAGGTCGACTTTGCCTTTCATCCTTTCGGGGTCGACAAATTAAGTACCAGTGAAACATTAGGGTCGACGTAATCGACTAGATTCTTCTGCCAAAATTTCAGGCCTTATGCCTTTAGTAGAAAATATTATCATGGCTTCAAGAAGGCGGCTAGCTGGCAGAGTTGTTAGCACGTCGGACAAAATGCTTAGCGGCATTTCTTCCGGCTTTTTACATTCTGAAGTTAAGTGCCGCTGACTTTGTGCTTCATCCTCACAGGTTCAATAAAACGCAACAGTTTAGCACTGGGTTCGGGGTAATGGACTGCCCTTCCCTCACAAGATTGAGACTTTATACTGTAAGTAGAAAGAATTATTATGGTTTCGATTTTAGATTCAGGCAAACCCTAGATTCGAAACTGCAACTCTGCAGTTATTTCAGCTTATGTTTTCGTAACTTGGAAATTTTAACCCTGAATATTCTTTGCAGCAAAGTCTAAATATTATTCTAATTTTAGAATAAACCACATATACTCATACACATACACGCAGAATATATTTGCATATATCTGATAAGTATCTACGCACTTGACATTTAAATATTTCCACTTATACAAAGAAATACACATTTCGTTCATCATATACTCACACACATATTCATATGTACATTCCCAGACGCATGCCCATGGATATATATATATATATATATATACAGGCACGCAGACACACATATAACCCAAGGTTATATCAGTAAATTCTGCGGCAACAAGCGAGGTGGGGTGGCAAGTTTTTCGAGGTTTGTTTACTCGCGACATTTGCATATTATTATCGTTAGGGTCCAGAAATACACACCATATGTTCCTAAGTAAGCGGGGTTCTATTTTGTCAACCGTCTATTTTAACCTAGCATATGGTGTTGAGTGTAGCAATTGGCCTGGAAATTTCTGGTTGATATTCAACGCATCAGAGGTGGATGTATATGTAATTGGTCGGCTGTGAAGACACTACCGTCGTTATTGTTTTCGTTCGGTTACGTATAATTCACGAGTGACAACACACACACACACACACACACACACTGAGCGGGCGTACACATATATACACACATTATATTCAAATAAATACGTGGAGACATTTGCCCATACTTATAGATGTTCACACAAATATTGCCCTCATATTATACATAGATATATGATATATGGATATGTAGTACATTATATATATTATATGTGTGTGTGTGTTTCTGTATACATATAAACATATGTAATATGTGTATACCTAAATATATATTTACATATATAAGTGTGTATATAAAATGTGTGCGTGCGTGTTTGTACTAGTGTGCGCGTGCGAGTATGTGTGTGAGTGTATAAATAAAAATATATGCATATATTCATATATATCTATATATACATATACATATATGATGAATGTGTAATATTACACACATATACACACGCATATATATATATATATATATATATATATATATATATACTATATATATATATATATTATATATACGTAAATGTATCACCACAAACACACGCTCACACATAACACACTCACACGTACACACACGCACGGGTGTGTGTGTTTATCAGTCTTATGTGTCTGCAATTAATAAAGAGAAACCAATGCGTCTAAAAGCAGAGTGGAGTACTTTATTTTGAGAGCAGCTCACAACTTATAACGCATTTCATTTTGAAGCGAGTAAAGCTATCTTCAGATTCTTCTGAGTTTCAAAATGTGTAGAATCTGGAGACGATATCCCAGCTGAAACATCTTACAGGTTGGTACCGACTCTTGAAATGAGGATATGTGAATATGTGTATATGAATATGTGTATGTGTATATATATATATATATTATATATATATGTATGTATGTATGTATGTATGTGTGTATGTATGTATCTCTCTCTCTCTCTCTCCTCTCTCTCTCTCTCTGTATATTATATATATATATATATATATATTATATATATATATATATATATATATATTATATATATATATATATATATATGTATGTATGTATGTACGTATTAAATAAAATCAAGCGGTGTGTTTAATTTTCAGGACATTCATAAATAGAATGTTAGTCTTACAGCTGTTTCTGGGATATTAGGAGTGTTCCTTCATCAGAGGCGATGTGAGAGAGATATGATATATGTGTGTGTGTGTTTGTGAGTGTGTGTGTACGTATTTATGCATGCATGCATGTGTGTATGTATGCATATATATGTATGTCTGTATATTACTGAATATTAGTTCATATTTATTGCTTTCTGTCATCGGATCGCATGTGGGCGGGCTCCAATATGGCCATGGTTCAATGAAGGGTTTTTAAGATATTATTAAGCCCTTATTATCTCAATGAGCCCTAATTATTTAAAACTCGTATCATTTCGTCGATCCGTATCGAACCCTTGAGTTATCTTACATAAAGTGATGCAACATAAGCAAGAGTGCAGTGTAAACCGTAAACACATACATTCATGCGTATATATATATGCATATTTCAAAATGTGACCGCGTGTGTACCGTTGGCGATTTTTTTCCCTCTGTCTTCCTTTCTCTGGATCTTTCCTTCTATGTTTCCGACGAAGAGCTCCGCTCGAAACGTTAAACCCTCCTTCTTTCCTTCTTTCCTGACCGTCCAATAATACTATATTTGTTACACGTCCTCGCGTTGTTGTGTTTTTTTGTGCTTACTTGTTTGGATTAACTATATATATATATATAAAGCAAATGAAATATATATATATATATATATATATATATATATAAGCAAATGAAAGACAGAAGATGGAATATACGAGAATATATTATAGCAAAAAAAAAACCCGTTGAATATGACTCACAGCATTTAATTATTAAACGCAGGAGTGGCTGTGTGGTAAGGAGCTAGTTTACCAACGAGATGGTTCCGGGTTCAGTCCCGCTGCGTGGCACCTTGGGCAAGTGTCTTCTACTATAGCCTCGGGCCGACCAAAGCCTTGTGAGTGGATTTGGTAGACGGAAACTTAAAGAAGCCCGTCCTATATATAGACACAACACACACACACGCATATATATATATATATATATATATATATATATATATATATATATTATATATATATATATATATATATATATATATATGCGTGTGTGTGTTTGTGTGGTCTGTGTTTGTCCCCCTAGCATTGCTTGACAACCGATGCTGCTGTGTTTATGTCCCCGTTACTTAGCGGTTCGGCAAAAGAGACCGATAGAATAAGTACTGGGCTTACAAAAGAATAAGTCCCGGGGTCGAGTTGCTCGATTAAAGGCGGTCCTCCAGCATGGCCGCAGTCAAATGACTGAAACAAAAGAGTAAAAGAGAGTATTCCTAATTGGAATGAATAAATAAAATTGACTATTAAGTATTTATGGAATTTTGTGTCTTTCGTGATGTTGTGAGTTCGAACCGGGGACCGGGCTGCGTGTTGTGTTCTTGAGCAAGACACTTTATTCCATAAAGACACAAAATTCTGGGTGACTGTTGACCAACCCTGTGTGTGTGTACATACATACATACATACATACATACATACATACACACACACACACACATATATGCATAATTTCTAATAATGAACACAGACAAAATAATGATATTTTGGAGCCATTTAATACATACGTTTCAGATTTTGCGTAATGTATAATAGAAAATACATTCCTTTACGCACGACAGTCTCCAGTTGATTCATTTCAAAATATCTAGCCTCTTCTGACTCCATTTACGCGAATACTCTATGGATATGGAGTAGTTTGTTGTATTTGGCTTGAATCTCAAATTCTGGCTTCTAAGCAAAACACGAAATTATCTATCTATCTATATATATATATATATTGGTAAAAACGGTAAGATAACAAAAGAAAGAAAGAGACCTCAATATTATGTAAACAGAGGAAATTTATCTATAAAATAATATGTTACATTACTCGATAGTCAAGATAAAACTCTGAGTTTCGGATGCCGAAGTGGAAATCCACAACACCATCTCTTCTGTAGAGATAGCCAGATAACCGAAGAGATGTTGTTGTGGATTTCCACTTCGGCATCTGAACTCAGAGTTTTATCTTGACTATTGAGTAATGTAACATATTATTATATATATATATATATATATATACTAAGTACTCCATCTGCTGCTGAGAAATAAACTTGCATACTATAGACAGTATTTAGTTATGGGTGACTAATAACTCAAGGTATGAAACTATTAGTAGCTCATAACTTATATACTGTGTACATTAGACTTTACACACACACACACACACACCACACACATATATATATATATATATACACACACACACATACACACACATAAATACATACACACCTTATCTGTTATTTGTTTCAGTCATTTCCCTGAAGCCATGCTGGAGCACCAATTATAGTTTATTTAAAGCCTTGTACTTACTCTATTGGTTTGCCAAACCGCTAGATTACGTGGATGTAAACACATCAACACCGCTTGTCAAGCAGTGGTGGGGGACAAGCACATACACAGACACACACGCACACAAAGATATATACATACATATATACGACGGGCTTCTTTCAGTTTTAGTCTACCAAATCCACTCACAAGGCTTTGGTCGAACGCGGAACCAAGTGATAGGGAAGCAAACTCCTTACCACCTCTGTGGTTAGAACGTCGAGCTTACGATCGTGAGGTTGTGAGTTCGAACCGGGGACCGGGCTGCGTGTTGTGTTCTTGAGCAAGACACTTTATTTCACGTTGCTCAAGTTCACTCAGGAGTAGAAATGAGTTGCGACGTCACAGGTGTCAAACTGTATCAGCTCTTTGATAACACTGGTGGCGTGGAGAGGGGAGGCCGGTATGCATGGGTGACTACTGGTCTTCCATAAACAACCTTGCCCGGACTTGTGCTTCGGAGGGTAACTTTCTAGGTGGAATCGCATACACACATACACACACCCATATCATGGACTCTCTCGTAGTTTGACGACATTTGAGGTTTCTGCACTCTCTTGTTGAACAATCACACAGATGATTTGTTTATAGTGATCAAATGTTTGGGTCCACATAAGATTACTCTCTCCATCAAATCGACATTACCTTGTACAGGTGCACGACGTGTCTGATGACAAAATGATCGTCGAACAACGTGAAATATATATATATATATATATGTGTGTGTGTGTGTGTGTGTGTGTGTGTGTGTGTGTGTGTGTGTGTAAAGTCTAATGTACACAGTATATAAGTTATGAGCTACTAATACTTGTGAGTGCAACATCCTAACTACTAAGTCATGCGCCTTCACACGCGTGCACACACACAACACACAATCACACCCAAACACACACTCACACACACACGCACACACACACACACACACACACACACACACACTCGCACGTTCTTTCTAATTTTTGCACAAAGCCAGTTATTGTGTAGGGACGGTGATGTTGGTTATATCGACTCCACGCACAAAGTATGAAAATAGAGTCACCCACTGTAGAATATGAACTCAGAACGTAAGGATGAAAAAAAATGAGTGCATGCATTCCACAAGCGAATATATTAGACATTAAGTGTATGTAGTATATTGTAGGTGTTTAGTCAAGTTATGATTACGAATTTTATGTTTCAATAAATGCTTGTCAAAATGTCAGCATTTTGCCAAAATGTCTGATCTTTTGTTTCGGTGGTTAACAGAATTCTGAAACATTTTAAGAATGAGACTGCTTTTAGCTGTATATATATCACATCCTGTAATTGTGTTTTTATAAGATCTCACTTCCTCGATGTTATTCCACTTGATATGACAGATAATTGCATTCCCTTTCAATTGGCAGACATAATTTGAGAATTTTGTAACATTTTCAATGTGTGTAAGTGATAAACCATGTCTCATGTACCTATGAGGGGTTTCCGTATTAATTCAATGTTTAGTTTCATTTGGTGAAGGTGACATTCGCTTCATGTACATCTACCATGACATTACATAACTAACTGGATGAGCGTAAGTTGGTAACTCAGCATGTAGAGTTTAAAAAAAAGCAACAACAGAATTCCAAAGAAACAAAATTTGCTAATCAAGGAAAGTTCCCCAAGACCCCACAGATCCTGATCTCCAGCTACTAGTGTCCTTTCGCATTTGTCGTTTCCCAGCCTACAAGCGCATGCTCGGAGTAATTCCGTTGACGTGTACCATCTTTGTTACATTCACCTACCATTCATTAACTGAATGGGAGGTGGGGGCAAAACTTAACCCCTTTCTTCTTGTTCCTTTTGAAGTGAAACTCGAAAACGTTGATGAGATCGTGACTGAAGACGAAAGGATCAGTCTTCACTTCTTTGTGTCTCGCCTGCCACACGATCGCTTTTACAATCATACTACTACTACTACTACTACTACTACTACTACTACTACTACTACTACTACTACTACTAATAATAATAATAATAATAATAATAATAATAATAATTAACGACGACGATGACGACGACAATGATGATGATGATGATGACGACGACGACGACGACGATGATGATGATGATGATTATGATGATGATGATGATGATGATGATGATGATGATGATGATGATGACGACGACGATGATGATGGACACTAATCGAAGACGACTTATGAGTGTTCAGCTTTTGTGCCGAACCACCTACGAAAATGATTTGTTTCCAGTGATCAAATGCTTGTGTTGTGCATTAGCTCTCTCTCTCTCTCTCCATCAAATCGACGTTGTCTGGACAGGTGCACGTTGTAGCACGCGTCAAATGTCAAAGTGATCGCACAGCAACGCGAAACGAAGTATTTTTTGCTCAAGAATTCAGCACACCATCCGATCTAGGAATTGAAACCACGATCTCGTGATTCGTGAGTGCAACACATTAACCACCAGCTCGTGCATCCTCAATAATAATAATAATATAATAATAATAATAATAATAATAATAATAATAGTCATAATGGTGATGATGATGATGATGATGATAAATAAATAAATAAATAAATAAATAAATAATTGCAGAAAAATGCACTTATATGGCGCGAAACTTTGTGGTTCATGAAAACTATTGAATAAGCTTTGCAAGCAGAATAAAAATACAATTTTGCCAATGTGTATAATATAAAACTATTCTTAGTTAAGAGGAAAATGTGTGTAAAAACTTCCTTTGCGTAGGAGAAAATGTGTTTTTCTTATTAATTAAATATACTAAATTATATACGCATGTAATTAAATTGTAAACAAGATATGAAAACAATGCTAAATTGTGTCAAGGCGACATCTCTTATATAAAATCCGTTCTCTGTGTGTGTTTTCTCGGATCTCGGGCATCCTCCATCCGATTGCTCTCAAATTTGATATGCAGATACCAACGGTATCAGAGCATGTATAAGTCTTGAAAAAATTACAAAAATCGATTCCAGGTGAGAATGCGATCGATAAAGCCGTTTCTGTCCTGCTTTTCTTCCGTCAACCTGTACATAACTGCACCTTCCATTTTTGGTTGTTTTTGTACTGCTTAAAGGCATGTTTCTTTCTTGCCAAGCTTACTGTGTAAATCATGTTTGTGTTCTCCCAGTCTACAGCCTTATCATTATTACTGGTACTTTAAACTCTTCGGTTGCATATTTGTGTGAATAAAATGGTTTTTCTTTGGAATAGAAAAAGTCTATCTTTATTTCTTCTTTTGCTGGTGTCTCAAATTTAGGCTAAATCAGTGTTTCTCAAAGGGGGGAGGCCTATGGGACGGTCGGACAAGTTGTTTTGCGAAAATTTGGTTTAAATGTTTGACAACTCAGCTCCGTCCATTGGACGGGGAGCGTTTTGCTCGTATATATATAAACACACATTTTAAAAAAGTAACAGTTTTTTTTTTAAGCTAAAGGGGAAAAGAGCCAAAATAAAAAGGTCTGATAGCGTTCAAAAAAGTCACATCGATTAAAAAGTTATTACGGAAGCTTGTTATAATCACATGGAGCATATTTACAAGGAGATGAACGTTCAGATCTCCAGCTTAAGCCATGTGATTCCTGGGAGAAAATAAACAATTTTTCAGATAGATACGGCTGAGATTAAATTTCGGTCTTGCATGATATTAAGAAGAGAAATGAGCAATGACTGACTAAGTGATTCTGAAGATATATGAGGTTTTCTCTGTCAGGTCCTGCAACAAAGCAGTTCCAAATTTCCTTTTAGGAAGTGCAAGCATTAATATTCATCTTTGTATAAGTGTGAGCATATGTTCTTGTATGTTTATAAAAGTATGCGTGCATCCGTATGCATACATTTATCCCATTTCAAATATTTTTCTTATTTTACTTGTTACTGTCATTGGACTGAGGATACATAGATAGATAGATAGATAGATAGATAGATAGATAGATAGATAGATAGATAGATAGATAGATAGGCAGACAGACAGACAGACAGACAGACAGACAGAAAGACGGACGGATTGACGGACACATACAAACATACATACATAACTACCTAGTTAATATTGACAGTAATACATTGCTTTTGAAGAAACCTTATTTGTATGAAATAGACAGATCTGCTTATTTTGTAGAGATTTTTCGATTCTTTGCTTGAGGTTTTAGGTTTTAAATACATTTCGATGAAGGTTTTTACCAACAAATTGTTTGGAAACTCTCTATTGGCTGAAATTTGTGTGTTCCCTTTATTACATACGTATATGAAACCTGACAGTATTCCAAAGAAATAGCTTTCTTTTTGGGTGTGAAACATGCTTTTTCTCTATTTGTAGACATACATACATATACACAACTCAAGTAAACTATACACGCGCAAACACACAAAAATAATTAAAAAAAAAGATTTATGATGTCGACAACAACAGCTGTGTGACGTCTACCACATTGATTAGTGACGTACACAACACCTCAGCGTGACGATACACAGTGCAATGGAGCGAACCCCGATCGATAGTAGTAACTGTGGCAGCAAGTGTTGTGAATGGAAGAGATAAATTATTGCGTGACTAATCGATTACTTGATTAACCAATCGATTAATTAGTTTATTGATTGGGTTATATTATATGTGGCAGAATGCTGTCAGCTTTAACCAATAAGTCGTGACTCCTCAAGCGTACTATCCATTATTCACCTACATCACATCTTATGCAAACATGCTCATACGCAGAGACACGCATATATTTATGTGTGTGTGTGTGTGTGTGTGTTATCTATGTATATGTATGCGTGGAAGTGTCTGCGTGTGTGCATGTGTATGTCTATGTGTTATCTACATCTACTCGTTTTTTTTTTGGGGGGGGGGCATTCTATCTGCCATTCTATTCCTATCAAGCGATCCAGTCAATTTACCTGTCTGTCTGTCCGTCCGTCCGATCCATTGTCAATCACTGCATCTCAAATTCCTGCTTGGTTTATCTCTCCCTTTATATATTTATACATATATCCACATACACACACACACACAAACTCATTTGGTTGAATCGGTAAGTAGATGGATATGTGTTAATTTATGTGCGAATATGGGTGCATGTATGTACGGCTGACTGGATGGGTGGATGGATGGCTGCCTGGCTGGCTGGCTGGTCGGGTGGTTGCCTGTCTGTCTGGCTGGCTGACAAGCAGGCTGGATGTGTTGATGGATGGAAGGATGGATGGAATGGATTTATGTAGTATGGATGTATGCGTATGTTTGCATAATGTAAGTATTCACCTCTCTCTCAATGCTTACGTATGTATATACATACATACACATACACCACATATACATATGCATGTATGTATATATATATATATATATATATTATATATATATATATATATATATATATACACACACATGTATGTATATATGTATCAATCTACCTATCTGAATGTATTAGCACATGTATGCATATATTTGTGTTTTTGTATGTATCTTTGTATCTATGCGTGTTTGGACATTTATATTTGAATGTGTTTATAAGTCGCTCTATTAATGTGTGTGGGTGGGTGGGACTCCCCATATAGCTACTCA